>NC_143030.1:78824898-78844898 GCF_057628025.1 Oncorhynchus mykiss | reverse complement strand
GTACAGATCTGGGGAAGGGTACCAAGAAATGTCTGCAGCATTGAAGGTCCCCAAGAACACAGTGGCCTTCATCATTCTTAAATGGAAGAAGGGGGAGAAGGGCCTTGCTCAGGGAGGTGACCAAGCTCCAAAGTTTCTCTGTGGAGATGGAAGAACCTTCCAGAAGGACAACCATCTCTGCAGCACTCCACCAATCAGGCCTTTATGGTAGAGTGGCCAGACTGAAGCCATTCAGACTATGAGAAACCAATATTGAACTCTTTAGTCTGAATGCCAAGCATCATGTCTGGAGGAAACATGGCACCATCCCTACTGTGAAGCATGGTGGTGACAGCATCATGCTGTGGGGGCGTTTTTCAGTGGCAGGGACTAGTCAGGATCTATGGAAAGATGAATGGAGCAAAGTACAGAGATCCTTGATGAAAACCTGCCCCAGAGCGCTCAGGACCTCAGATTGGGACGAAGGTTCACCTTCCAACAGGACAACGACCCTAAGCACACAGCCAAGACAACACAGGAGTGTCCTCGGGACATGGCTCCGAATGTCCCACTATTGACGTTGAGACTGGACAGCATCCCGGAGTCGCCGCTTCACGGTTGACGTTGAGACTGGACAGAGGAACTCTGCCTAGAAGGCCAGCATCCCGGAGTTGCCTCTTCACTGTTGACGTTGAGACTGGACAGAGGAACTCTGCCTAGAAGGCCAGCATCCCGGAGTCGCCTCTTCACTGTTGACGTTGAGACCAGTGTTTTGAAGGGTACTATTTAATGAAGCTGCCAGTTGAGGACTTGTGAGGTGTCCATTTCTCAAACTAGACAATTGAATGTACTTGTCCTCTTGCTCAGTTGTGCACCGGGGCCTCCCACTCCTCTTTCTATTCTGGTTAGGGCCAGTTTGCTCTGTTCTGTGAAGGGAGCAGTACACAGTGTTGTACGAGATCTTCAGTTTATTGGCAATTTATCGCATGGAATAACCTTCATGTCTCAGAACGTGCCATTGGACCACAGGAGTGATGGTTACTGATAATGGGCCTCTGTGCACCTATGTAGATATTCCATTAAAAAATCTGCCGTTTCCAGCTACAATTGTCATTTACCACATTAACAATGTCGACACTGTATTTCCGATTAATTTGATGTTATTTTAATGGACAAAAAAAAAGCAATTTTCTTTCAAAAACAAGGACATTTCTAAGTGAGCCCAAACTTTTGAACGGTAGTGTATATTATACAAAAACAACACATCTATCTTTCATCTCCGTGTGTTTCAGAAATGTCATTTTTTTAATTAACAAGAGGCTGAATGTATCTTACCGGAGAAAGCATCAGAGCGAACGAAACAACTCCCGCTCTTTCTCAGTAGGTGTAGTCCATCTATCCGATGTTGTCTGGTCAAAAAGAGTATGACATTGTTGTCGTCCGTTCTATTGAATGCAAGGGAAGCCAGCAAGTATTTGGTAAAAAAAAACCCTTGATAAAATGTTTTTTATAAAATAATAGCCAATTAGCGTTGAGCTAAACTGAGTGAGCTCAGCTGTGAACGGTCCTGGCGTACTAAAAACATCAGAAACCATCACATCAGACACCAAACATCATTGACAGAAAACAACTTGAATTGTTGCATCTCATTGTGATGTTTTTCTCCGGTAGCTATCTAGCTAAAATTGTCCCTTTCCTCAATTAGCCATGGATGAAGACAGAGGAGATGTGGTTTTACTCCGTACTGGCCAATGATTATAACAGTGATTCTGATCCAACTATTAAGTCACACGTTGTTGTGCGCCTGACCTGAGAGGATATGAGTTTAATATGTAGCTAGATGTAGAAACGTTAGGATAATGTTATCCAGCCGGCCTGGCGCGTCATTGCACATGAAAGGAAGTTACGCTAGCGAGCAAGCATTTTAGCCAGGTAGCCTAGCACAGAATAAACTACGCGTGTACTGTATGACAGCATCATAGACCGTTTAGGCCACATGAAAGGAAGTTACGCTAGCGAGCAAGCATTTTAGCCAGGTAGCCTAGCACAGCAAAAACTAAGCGTGTACTGTATGACAGAGTCATAGACCGTTTAGGCCACATGAAAGGAAGTTACGCTAGCGAGCAAGCATTTTAGCCAGGTAGCCTAGCACAGCAAAAACTAAGCGTGTACTGTATGACAGAGTCATAGACCGTTTAGGCCACATGAAAGGAAGTTACGCTAGCGAGCAAGCATTTTAGCCAGGTAGCCTAGCACAGCAAAAACTAAGCGTGTACTGTATGACAGAGTCATAGACCATTTAGGCCACATGAAAGAGGAAGATGGCATTGGCGTTTCTCAACCAGTAGGATGAGTCAACATGTTGTTTTCTACTTGCGCACAGAAATCAGTATCATGGACAGCCACATCCTATTTGGTTTATTGTTGATTGGACTCAATAGTTGTTGGTATCTTTTAGTTGTCACTGTATTAGACAAAGCAGAGGTGATGTGATGATGTTGAAATGGTGCTGGAATAGTAGAGGCAGCTCCTGTTGTTGAAATGGTGCTGGAATAGTGGAAGCAGCTCCTGTTGTTGAAATGATGCTGGAATAGTGGAGGCAGCTCCTGTTGTTGAAATGGTGCTGGAATAGTGGAAGCAGCTCCTGTTGTTGAAATGGTGCTGGAATAGTGGAGGCAGCTCCTGTTGTTGAAATGGTGCTGGAATAGTGGAGGCAGCTCCTGTTGTTGAAATGGCGCTGGAATAGTGAAGGCAGCTCCTGTTGTTGAAATGATGCTGGAATAGTGGAGGCAGCTCCTGTTGTTGAAATGGTGCTGGAATAGTGGAGGCAGCTCCTGTTGTTGAAATGGTGCTGGAATAGTGGAGGCAGCTCCTGTTGTTGAAATGGTGCTGGAATAGTGGAGGCAGCTCCTGTTGTTGAAATGGTGCTGGAATAGTGGAGGCAGCTCCTGTTGTTGAAATGGCGCTGGAATAGTGGAGGCAGCTCCTGTTGTTGAAATGGTGCTGGAATAGTGAAGGCAGCTCCTGTTGTTGAAATGGTGCTGGAATAGTGGAGGCAGCTCCTGTTTACTCTGCGACCTGCAGTATATCTCAGTGGTTATAAATAACTTTGACGTTATGGGGTATTGTGAGTATTGTGTGTAAATTCAGACTGTAACACAACTAAATGTGGAAAATGTCAAGGGATGTGAATACTTTCTGAAGTTACTGACTGCCTAATTTTTAAGATGGAAAATGAATGAAACATTTATCTATGCCTTAATTTCAACAAAAAACAAAAAATATATATATATATAGACTCTTAACTTTCATTTGACTGCCAATTTTGATGTGCTGTTATGAACTTCACATGTTGGTGCTCATGGGACTTTTTCTACGTAAATGCCCATCTGCAAAATAACACACATCTCATGTCAACCCAAACCCTGTGTCTGCAAAATAACACACAACACATTGGGCACTGTCTACATAGCTGCATGTATAACAGACATACCACACAACATAGGGTTCCCGGGAGATCACGTGTCTGTTTTGAAGTTGGGAGAGATCCTCTGAGAACGCCTGCGGAATGTGCTGGAATGTTCCATTTCTGTCTGTCTGTGGAAAATACTTCTTCTGCTGACTAGTGTGTTTGTTAACCAACCCATACAAGTAGAATAGAGGTGTGTGTGTGTGTGTGTGTGTGTGTGAGTGTGTGTGCGTGCGCGCGTGCGCGCGGTAAGGTGATAGAATGCGACTATCTACCACCCAATCAGCTGAGCTGACAACTCGCCTCAACCCAACTGAACTGACCTTTTTTGGGTTACCGTTTTCATGTGTGATTTTTTTTTTTCATCCTATGAATTGTCTGCTGAAAAGGAATACACTGTGAAAAACAGCCAGATAGAATAGTGGGTTTTAAAAGTGAGGTAGTGGAGTTGGATTAAAGCGGACACAAGAAAAGATCAACCAGGTGAAGAACAAACACCATTGTAAATACAACCCATATATAGGTTTATTTAATTTCCCTTTTGGACTTGAACTATTTGCACATCATATGGCATTTGAAATGTCTTTATTCTTTTGTGAGTGTAATGTTTACTGTTAATTTGTATTGTCTATTTCACTTTTGTTATCTATTTCACTTGCTTTGACAACATAAAAACATGTTTCCCATGGAGGGAGGGAGGGAGGGAGGGAGGGAGAGGCAGGGAGGGAGAAAGAGGCAGGGAGGGAGAGGGAGGCAGGGAGGGAGGGAGGGAGAGAGGGAGGGAGGGAGGGAGTTCTAGTAGTCCAGGTTGGACCCCCTGTTGATAGGGAGGGAGGGAGGGAGGCAGGGAGGGAGGGAGGCAGGGAGGGAGGGAGTTCTAGTAGTCCAGGTTGGACCCCCTGTTGATAGGGAGGGAGGGAGGGAGGGAGGCAGGGAGGGAGGGAGGGAGGGAGGCAGGCAGGGAGGGAGGGAGGCAGGCAGGGAGGGAGGGAGGGAGGGAGTTCTAGTAGTCCAGGTTGGACCCCCTGTTGATAGGGAGGGAGGGAGGGAGTTCTAGTAGTCCAGGTTGGACCCCCTGTTGATAGGGAGGGAGGGAGGGAGAGGCAGGGAGGGAGGGAGGGAGAGAGAGGCAGGGAGGGAGAGAGAGGCAGGGAGGGAGGGAGGGAGGGAGGGAGTTCTAGTAGTCCAGGTTGGACCCCCTGTTGATAGGGAGGGAGGGAGGGAGTTCTAGTAGTCCAGGTTGGACCCCCTGTTGATAGGGAGGGAGGGAGGGAGGGAGGCAGGGAGGGAGGGAGGGAGGGAGGGAGGCAGGCAGGGAGGGAGGCAGGGAGGGAGGGAGGGAGGGAGGGAGTTCTAGTAGTCCAGGTTGGACCCCCTGTTGATAGGGAGGGAGGGAGGGAGTTCTAGTAGTCCAGGTTGGACCCCCTGTTGATAGGGAGGGAGGGAGGGAGTTCTAGTAGTCCAGGTTGGACCCCCTGTTGATAGGGAGGGAGGGAGGGAGGGAGGCAGGCAGGGAGGCAGGCAGGGAGGGAGGCAGGGAGGGAGGCAGGGAGGGAGTTCTAGTAGTCCAGGTTGGACCCCCTGTTGATAGGGAGGGAGGCAGGAAGGGAGGCAGGGAGGGAGGGAGTTCTAGTAGTCCAGGTTGGACCCCCTGTTGATAGGGAGGGAGGGAGGGAGGGAGGCAGGGAGGGAGGCAGGCAGGGAGGGAGGCAGGGAGGGAGGCAGGGAGGGAGGGAGGCAGGCAGGGAGGGAGGGAGGGAGTTCTAGTAGTCCAGGTTGGACCCCCTGTTGATAGGGAGGGAGGGAGGGAGGGAGGGAGGGAGGGAGGGAGGGTGGCAGGCAGGGAGGGAGGGAGGGAGGGAGTTCTAGTAGTCCAGGTTGGACCCCCTGTTGATAGGGAGGGAGGGAGGGAGGGAGGGAGGGAGGCAGGGAGGGAGGGTGGCAGGCAGGGAGGGAGGGAGGGAGGGAGGGAGGGAGTTCTAGTAGTCCAGGTTGGACCCCCTGTTGAGAGGGAGGGAGGGAGGGAGTGAGGGAGGAGAGAGGGAGGGAGGCAGGGAGGGAGGGAGGCAGGCAGGGAGGGAGGCAGGCAGGGAGGAGAGAGGCAGGGAGGCAGGGAGGGAGGGAGGCAGGGAGGGAGGGAGGGAGGCAGGGAGGGAGGGAGGAGAGAGGGAGGGAGGGAGGGAGGGAGGAGAGAGGGAGGGAGGCAGGGAGGGAGGGAGGAGAGAGGCAGGCAGGCAGGGAGGGAGGGAAGCAGGGAGGCAGGGAGGCAGGGAGGGAGGGAGGGAGGGAGGGATGGAGGGAGGCAGGCAGGGAGGCAGGCAGGAAGGCAGGCAGGGAGGCAGGGAGGCAGGGAGAATTCTACTCAAATCCCGGACACCTCACAAGTCCTTTAAAGTCCACCTAACAGATTGAATCCCCCCCCTCAGGGAACACACACACATGGGAGGGAGGAGTCCTTTAAAGTCCACCTAACAGATTGAATCCCCCCCCTCAGGGAACACACACACATGGGAGGGAGGGAGGGAGGGAGGGAGTCCTTTAAAGTCCACCTAACAGATTGAATCCCCCCCCCCAGGGAACACACACACATGGTGGTCACAGGTTTCATTGTTATTGTTGGATAAAAACGCACAAAAAAGTTATAATAATTATGAATATATTTATAAATTTACAGAGAGAGCGCAGCCTATGCTGCTTGCTATCACGGCTGCCATGGCAACTGAGGGGACTATGATGAGTAATTACTGTTGAGACTGGAAACTGTGAATTACACTCTGAGGTGGGGGATCCTTGGCTCTTGACTGCTGTGTTGCCATGTTTCATGACTCTCTCTCTCTGTCCCACAGTCGGACTCGTAACCTGTTGGGCTCCCCCAGACATCACCCTGTGAAGAAGGTCCACTTCATCAAGAACATGAGACAATACGACACACGAGGCAGCAGGTAAGTCTTATAACACTGACTGAATACTACCAGAATACTGACTGAAGCGCTTCCTCAGTCTCTCAGAACACTGACTGAATCCCTTCCTCGTTCTCTCAGAACACTGACTGAAACACTTCCTGCCTCTCAGAACACTGACTGAAACACTTCCTGCCTCTCAGAACACTGACTGAAACACTTCCTGCCTCTCAGAACACTGACTGAAACACTTCCTGTTTACCAGAATACTGACTGAAGCCCTTCCTCAGTATCTCAGAACACTGACTGAATCCCTTCCTCGTTCTCTCAGAACACTGACTGAATCCCTTCCTCGTTCTCTCAGAACACTGACTGAATCCCTTCCTCGTTCTCTCAGAACACTGACTGAATCCCTTCCTCGTTCTCTCAGAACACTGACTGAATCCCTTCCTCGTTCTCTCAGAACACTGACTGAATCCCTTCCTCATTCTCCCAGAACACTGACTGAATCCCTTCCTCGTTCTCTCAGGACACTGACTGAATCCCTTCCTCGTTCTCTCAGAACACTGACTGAATCCCTTCCTCGTTCTCTCAGAACACTGACTGAATCCCTTCCTCGTTCTCCCAGAACACTTCCTTTCTTCATTTTCTTTGCAGAACAGAACTGTAGATGAGGAATATACAGTATGTAGTAACTCTGGACTCCTGACTGCAGTCTTAATGCAAGGCTACAAGCCAACTGAAAGTAGCCCAGAGGTTAGAGAGGTGGGCCAGTAACTGGAAAATGTAAAGCCAATCCACAGATTAACTCCTCATTCAGAGGACCCTTATTATTATTATTATTATTATTATTAATATTATTATATGATCACCTGAACACCTGTTGGAACTTGGCTCTGCTCTGTCTCTGTTGTTCTAGTGCTGGGGCTATTATTAAATCATTCTAGTGGGTCAGAGAGCATCACAAGGCTGTTGTTATGAGTGTAGACTGGTCCTTTTAATACAATAGTAACAGAACACTCAGATATCAAACAGAACACTCAGTTATCCAACAGAACACTCCCTCATCCAACAGAACACTCCCTCATCCAACAGAACACTCCGTCACCCAACAGAAAACTCCGTCACCCAACAGAACACTCAGTTACCCAACAGAACACTCAGTTACCCAACAGAACACAGTTACCCAACAGAACACTCCGTCACCCAACAGAACACTCCGTCACCCAACAGAACACTCCGTCACCCAACAGAACACTCCGTCACCCCACAGAACACTCCGTCACCCCACAGAACACTCCGTCACCCCACAGAACACTCCGTCACCCCACAGAACACTCCGTCACCCAACAGAACACTTCGTCACCCAACAGAACACTCCGTCACCCACACAGGTCTTGAGTTATGCTATGTCACGTACTGGCTATCTGTACTGCCAGACTGCCTGTTCCCTTGTCCCCAGGGCACTCTACGAACACACACACACACACACAGTCATCTGGCTCCAAGCCAGCTGAGAAACAAGAGAGCTATGTTTACCCTGTGCCCGTTATAAACCCACCAGGACTCACTGGCATTGTTTTTACTTTTCCACTTGACTCTTCCCCATGTGGTGAAGGTTTTCCACTAGACTCTTTCCCATGTGGTGAAGGTTTTCCACTAGACTCTTTCCCATGTGGTGAAGATTTTCCACTAGACTCTTTCCCATGTGGTGAAGGTTTTCCACTAGACTCTTTCCCATTTGGTGAAGGTTTTCCACTAGACTCTTTCCCATGTGGTGAAGGTTTTCCACTAGACTCTTTCCCATGTGGTGAAGGTTTTACACTAGACTCTTTCCCATGTGGTGAAGGTTTTCCACTAGACTCTTTCCCATGTGGTGAAGGTTTTCCACTAGACTCTTTCCCATGTGGTGAAGGTTTTCCACTAGACTCTTTCCCATGTGGTGAAGTTTTCCACTAGACTCTTTCCCATGTGGTGAAGGTTTTCCACTAGACTCTTTCCCATGTGGTGAAGGTTCTCCACTAGACTCTTTCCCATGTGGTGAAGGTTTTCCACTCGACTCTTTCCCATGTGGTGAAGGTTTTCTACTTGACTCTTTCCCATGTGGTGAAGGTTTTCCACTAGACTCTTTCCCATGTGGTGAAGGTTTTCCACTAGACTCTTTCCCATGTGGTGAAGGTTTTCTACTAGACTCTTTCCCATGTGGTGAAGGTTTTCTACTAGACTCTTTCCCATGTGGTGAAGGTTTTCCACTCGACTCTTTCCCATGTGGTGAAGGTTTTCCACTAGACTCTTTCCCATGTGGTGAAGATTTTCCACTAGACTCTTTCCCATGTGGTGAAGGTTTTCCACTAGACTCTTTCCCATTTGGTGAAGGTTTTCCACTAGACTCTTTCCCATGTGGTGAAGGTTTTCCACTAGACTCTTTCCCATGTGGTGAAGGTTTTACACTAGACTCTTTCCCATGTGGTGAAGGTTTTCCACTAGACTCTTTCCCATGTGGTGAAGGTTTTCCACTAGACTCTTTCCCATGTGGTGAAGGTTTTCCACTAGACTCTTTCCCATGTGGTGAAGTTTTCCACTAGACTCTTTCCCATGTGGTGAAGGTTTTCCACTAGACTCTTTCCCATGTGGTGAAGGTTCTCCACTAGACTCTTTCCCATGTGGTGAAGGTTTTCCACTCGACTCTTTCCCATGTGGTGAAGGTTTTCTACTTGACTCTTTCCCATGTGGTGAAGGTTTTCCACTAGACTCTTTCCCATGTGGTGAAGGTTTTCCACTAGACTCTTTCCCATGTGGTGAAGGTTTTCTACTAGACTCTTTCCCATGTGGTGAAGGTTTTCTACTAGACTCTTTCCCATGTGGTGAAGGTTTTCCACTCGACTCTTTCCCATGTGGTGAAGGTTTTCCACTCGACTCTTTCCCATGTGGTGAAGGTTTTCCACTAGACTCTTTCCCATGTGGTGAAGGTTTTCCACTAGACTCTTTCCCATTTGGTGAAGGTTTTCTACTAGACTCTTTCCCATGTGGTGAAGGTTTTCCACCAGACTCTTTCCCATGTGGTGAAGGTTTTCCACTACACTCTTTCCCATGTGGTGAAGGTTTTCTACTAGACTCTTTCCCATGTGGTGAAGGTTTTCCACTAGACTCTTTCCCATGTGGTGAAGGTTTTCCACTAGACTCTTTCCCATGTGGTGAAGGTTTTCTACTAGACTCTTTCCCGTGTGGTGAAGGTTTTCCACTAGACTCTTTCCCATGTGGTGAAGGTTTTCTACTAGACTCTTTCCCATGTGGTGAAGGTTTTCTACTAGACTCTTTCCCATGTGGTGAAGGTTTTCTACTAGACTCTTTCCCATGTGGTGAAGATTTTCCACTAATCTCTTTCCCATGTGGTGAAGGTTTTCTACTAGACTCTTTCCCATGTGGTGAAGGTTTTCTACTAGACTCTTTCCCATGTGGTGAAGGTTTTCTACTAGACTCTTTCCCATGTGGTGAAGGTTTTCCACTAGACTCTTTCCCATGTGGTGAAGGTTCTCCACTAGACTCTTTCCCATGTGGTGAAGGTTTTCCACTAGACTCTTTCCCATGTGGTGAAGGTTTTCTACTAGACTCTTTCCCATGTGGTGAAGGTTTTCTACTAGACTCTTTCCCATGTGGTGAAGGTTTTCCACTAGACTCTTTCCCATGTGGTGAAGGTTTTCTACTAGACTCTTTCCCATGTGGTGAAGGTGTTCTACTAGACTCTTTCCCATGTGGTGAAGGTTTTCTACTAGACTCTTTCCCATGTGGTGAAGGTTTTCCACTAGACTCTTTCCCATGTGGTGAAGGTTTTCCACTAGACTCTTTCCCATGTGGTGAAGGTTTTCCACTACACTCTTTCCCATGTGGTGAAGATTTTCCACTACACTCTTTCCCATGGTTGCTGGGCCTGGCAGTGAGGGTTTTCCACTTGAGATTGTGAGATCTGAGATAGAGGCCACAGCCATAAGGGTCCTGCTCAAAAGTAGTACACTAAATAGGGAAAACAGAGACATTTTCAACACGATCTTAGTTTCCTTTTGACATTCGACATATTATAGATGAATGTGTATTATTGACAGATTAATTCTGCATGTTTACAAGGTTTAAAAAAAAGAAACAACTCAAAGGGTGAAGGTTAGGACTTCATTCTGAGTGGTGAAGGTTAGGACTTCATTCTGAGTGGTGAAGGTTAGGACTTCATTCTGAGTGGTGAAGGTTAGGACTTCATTCTGAGTGGTGAAGGTTAGGACTTCATTCTGAGTGGTGAAGGTTAGTTCTTCATTCTGAGTGGTGAAGGTTAGGTCTTCATTCTGAGTGGTGAAGGTTAGGTCTACATTCTGAGTGGTGAAGGTTAGGTCTACATTCTGAGTGGTGAAGGTTAGGGCTTCATTCTGAGTGGTGAAGGTTAGGGCTTCATTCTGAGTGGTGAAGGTTAGGGCTTCATTCTGAGTGGTGAAGGTTAGGGCTTCATTCTGAGTGGTGAAGATTAGGGCTTCATTCTGAGTGGTGAAGGTTAGGGCTTCATTCTGAGTGGTGAAGGTTAGGGCTTCATTCTGAGTGGTGAAGGTTAGGGCTTCATTCTGAGTGGTGAAGGTTAGGTATTCATTCTGAGTGGTGAAGGTTAGGTATTCATTCTGAGTGGTGAAGGTTAGGTATTCATTCTGAGTGGTGAAGGTTAGGGCTTCATTCTGAGTGGTGAGGGTTAGGCATTCATTCTGAGTGGTGAGGGTTAGGCGTTTTAAGGCAAGGCTTAAAACTAAACAATAAAAAAAAAACATCAGATTTAGTACACTATTTTTGGGAATATGGTGTGAAGTAGCAGCTCTGGGAATATGGTATGAAGTAGCAGCTCTGGGAATATGGTATGAAGTAGCAGCTCTGGGAATATGGTATGAAGTAGCGGCTCTGGGAATATGGTATGAAGTAGCAGCTCTGGGAATATGGTATGAAGTAGCAGCTCTGGGAATATGGTATGAAGTAGCAGCTCTGGGAATATGGTATGAAGTAGCGGCTCTGGGAATATGGTATGAAGTAGCAGCTCTGGGAATATGGTATGAAGTAGCAGCTCTGGGAATATGGTATGAAGTAGCAGCTCTGGGAATATGGTATGAAGTAGCAGCTCTGGGAATATGGTATGAAGTAGCGGCTCTGGGAATATGGTATGAAGTAGCGGCTCTGGGAATATGGTATGAAGTAGCGGCTCTGGGAATATGGTATGAAGTAGCGGCTCTGGGAATATGGTATGAAGTAGAAGCTCTGGGAATGTGGTATGAAGTAGCAGCTCTGGGAATGTGGTATGAAGTAGCGGCTCTGGGAATATGGTATGAAGTAGCGGCTCTGGGAATATGGTATGAAGTAGCAGCTCTGGGAATATGGTATGAAGTAGCAGCTCTGGGAATATGGTATGAAGTAGCGGCTCTGGGAATATGGTATGAAGTAGCAGCTCTGGGAATATGGTATGAAGTAGCAGCTCTGGGAATATGGTATGAAGTAGCGGCTCTGGGAATATGGTATGAAGTAGCAGCTCTGGGAATATGGTATGAAGTAGCAGCTCTGGAAATATGGTATGAAGTAGAAGCTCTGGGAATGTTGTATGAAGTAGCAGCTCTGGGAATGTGGTATGAAGTAGCGCCTCGGAATATGGTATGGAGTAGCAGCTCTGGCTCTGGGAATATGGTGTGAAGTAGCAGCTCTGGGAATATGGTATGAAGTAGCAGCTCTGGCTCTGGGAATATGGTGTGAAGTAGCAGCTCTGGGAATGTGGTATGAAGTAGCAGCTCTGGGAATATGGTATGACGTAGCAGCTCTGGGAATATGGTATGCAGTAGCAGCTCTGGGAATGTGGTATGATGTAGCAGCTCTGGGAATATGGTATGAAGTAGCAGCTCTGGGAATATGGTATGAAGTAGCGGCTCTGGGAATATGGTATGAAGTAGCGGCTCTGGGAATATGGTATGAAGTAGCGGCTCTGGGAATATGGTATGAAGTAGCAGCTCTGGGAATATGGTATGAAGTAGCAGTTCTAGGAATATGGTATGAAGTTGCAGCTCTGGCTCTGGGAATATGGTGTGAAGTAGCAGCTCTGGGAATATGGTATGAAGTAGCAGCTCTGGCTCTGGGAATATGGTGTGAAGTAGCAGCTCTGGTAATATGGTATGAAGTAGCAGCTCTGGTAACGTTAGCCGTTGGCCACATCTGATCCTTCAGCTGATGCAGGTAGACATGCGAGGGCAGCACTACACACAGCGGCCTTGTTTCCACCTAGGTGTAGGACGTTCGCCTTTTTAATGCAGTTCAGTGGTAGCCTGGAACATCTAGAATGAACTCTACCCACCAGACTATTTCAGTGGCGCTGTGTTGACAAGCAGTTCACAGGTATAAATACTGCCAAAGTTTAGGTTTTAGATGAAAGTCAAAAAGTACATCTCTCTCTCCCACCTTCCCTAACGTTTTGTTACTGTTGTTCTTGTCTCTCCAGGATCGTGTTGATCTGTGCCAAGCGTTCTCTGTGTGCAGCCTTCTCAGTGTTACCCTATGGAGAGAGCTTTCACATCAGGTACAGTACAGCGTATTCTCTTCACACTACGCTGAGGCAGTGTGTCTCGTTCTGTACTGTGCTGATTCCTCACACCATTAAATAGCACAAACGCCGCTGTTCAGTCACATGATCACACTATTTTATGAGGCACTGAGCATTTCTGTTTCATTCACACAATGCTACTGGTTGCTGATGGTGGAAACTGCAAAACGATGCTAAATATGAACATCCCATAATGCATTGCATCCTGGTACCTGGTAGTGTAGATTGCAAAACAATGCTAAATATGAACATCCCATAATGCATTGCGTCCTGGTACCTGGTACTGTAGATTGCAGAACAATACTAAATATGAACATCCCATAATGCATTGCATCCTGGTACCTGGTAGTGTAGATTGCAGAACAATACTAAATATGAACATCCATAATGCATTGCATCCTGTGACTGAGTCATGAATGCACCCAGACACTGTTTTGTCCTGTCATCTATCCTGGAGTCCAGCTGTGTGTCACCCATTCCCACGTTCCTTGAGTCACAGACCTGCAAGCTAGGCCGTCGTCCTCTCCCCTCCCCCTCATCAGTCCTTCTCACCCCTCAGCTCTCTGTCCCCTCCTGGGGTCACCATGTGTCCCTGTGTCTCACCCCTCAACTCTCTGTCCCCCCCTGGGGTCACCATGTGTCCCTGTGTCTCACCCCTTCTCACCCCTCAGCTCTCTGTCCCCTCCTGGGGTCACATGTGTCCCTGTGTGTCACCCCTCTCCTCTCTCTCCTTAACCCCTTGCCCCCTCCTCACCCCTCTCCTTAACCCCTCGCCCTCACCCCTCTCCTCTCTCTCCTAACCCCTCGCCCCCACCTCACCCCTCTCCTTAACCCCTCGCCCCCACCTCACCCCTCTCCTTAACCCCTCGCCCCCACCTCACCCCTCTCCTCTCTCTCCTTAACCCCTCACCCCCTCTCCTCTCTCTCCTTAACCCCTCGCCCCACCTCACCCCTCTCCTCTCTATTTCCTTAACCCCTCGCCCCCACCTCACCCCTCTCCTCTCTCTCCTAACCCCTCGCCCCCACCTCACCCCTCTCCTCTCTCTCCTTAACCCCTCGCCCCCTCTCCTCTCTCTCCTTAACCCCTCGCCCCACCTCACCCCTCTCCTCTCTATTTCCTTAACCCCTCGCCCCCACCTCACCCCTCTCCTCTCTCTCCTAACCCCTCGCCCCCACCTCACCCCTCTCCTCTCTCTCCTTAACCACTCACCCCCTCCTCACCCCTCTCCTTAACCCCTCGCCCCCTCTCCTCTCTCTCCTTAACCCCTCGCCCCACCTCACCCCTCTCCTCTCTCTCCTTAACCCCTCGCCCCCTCGTCACCCCTCTCCTCTCTCTCCTTAACCCCTTGCCCCCTCCTCACCCCTCTCCTCTCTCTCCTTAACCCCTTGCCCCCTCCTCACCCCTCTCCTCTCTCTCCTTAACCCCTCGCCCCCACCTCACCCCTCTCTTCTCTCTCCTTAACCCCTCGCCCCCTCCTCACCCCTCTCCTCTCTCTCCTTAACCCCTCGCCCCCTCCTCACCCCTCTCCTTAACCCCTTGCCCCCTCCTCGCCCCCTCCTCACCCCTCTCCTTAAACCCTCGCCCCCTCCTCACCCCTCTCTTCTCTCTCCTTAACCCCTCGCTCACATAGCTATCGCACAAAGCTACCTCACATAGCTACAGCACAGAGCTATCGCACAAAACTACCTCACATAGCTACCTCACAAAGCTACCTCACATAGCTACCGCGCAAAGCTATCGCACATACAGTGCCTTGCGAAAGTATTCGGCCCCCTTGAACTTTGCGACCTTTTGCCACATTTCAGGCTTCAAACATAAAGATATAAAACTGTATTTTTTTGTGAAGAATCAACAACAAGTGGGACACAATCATGAAGTGGAACAACATTTATTGGATATTTCAAACTTTTTTAACACATCAAAAACAGAAAAATTGGGCGTGCAAAATTATTCAGCCCCCTTAAGTTAATACTTTGTAGCGCCACCTTTTGCTGCGATTACAGCTGTAAGTCGCTTGGGGTATGTCTCTATCAGTTTTGCATATCGAGAGACTGACATTTTTTCCCATTCCTCCTTGCAAAACAGCTCGAGCTCAGTGAGGTTGGATGGAGAGCATTTGTGAACAGCAGTTTTCAGTTCTTTCAACAGATTCTCGATTGGATTCAGCATGTTTGACAGTGGGGATGGTGTGTTCAGGGTGATGAGCTGTGTTGCTTTTACGCCAAACATAACGTTTTGCATTGTTGCCAAAAAGTTCAATTTTGGTTTCATCTGACCAGAGCACCTTCTTCCACATGTTTGGTGTGTCTCCCAGGTGGCTTGTGGCAAACTTTAAACTACACTTTTTATGGATATCTTTAAGAAATGGCTTTCTTCTTGCCACTCTTCCATAAAGGCCAGATTTGTGCAATATACGACTGATTGTTGTCCTATGGACAGAGTCTCCCACCTCAGCTGTAGATCTCTGTAGTTCATCCAGAGTGATCATGGGCCTCTTGGCTGCATCTCTGATCAGTCTTCTCCTTGTATGAGCTGAAAGTTTAGAGGGACGGCCAAGTCTTGGTAGATTTGCAGTGGTCTGATACTCCTTCCATTTCAATATTATCGCTTGCACAGTGCTCCTTGGGATATTTAAAGCTTGGGAAATCTTTTTGTATCCAAATCCGGCTTTAAACTTCTTCACAACAGTATCTCGGACCTGCCTGGTGTGTTCCTTGTTCTTCATGATGCTCTCTGTGCTTTTGACGGACCTCTGAGACTATCACAGTGCAGGTACATTTATACGGAGACTTGATTACACACAGGTGGATTGTATTTATCATCATTAGTCATTTAGGTCAACATTTGATCATTCAGAGATCCTCACTGAACTTCTGGAGAGAGTTTGCTGCACTGAAAGTAAAGGGGCTGAATAATTTTGCACGCCCAATTTTTCAGTTTTTGATTTGTTAAAAAAGTTTGAAATATCCAATAAATGTCGTTCCACTTCATGATTGTGTCCCACTTGTTGTTGATTCTTCACAAAAAAAATACAGTTTTATATCTTTATGTTTGAAGCCTGAAATGTGGCAAAAGGTCGCAAAGTTCAAGGGGGCCGAATACTTTCGCAAGGCACTGTAGCTATCGCACAAAGCTACCGCACAAAGCTACCGCACAAAGCTACCGCACAAAGCTACCGCACAAAGCTGCAGGAAATCCAAATTGTCTTCCGTCTTTTTTTCTCTCTCTTTTTTTCCCAATCAATGAAACATTCTGGGAACCTTTTAAAGAGCAGATTAAATGTGTTATTGGAACCATTAAAGAGCAGATTAAATGTGTTCTGGGAACCTTTTAAAGAACAGATTAAATGTGTTCTGGGAACCTTTTAAAGAACAGATTAAATGTGTTCTGGGAACCTTTTAAAGAACAGATTAAATGTGTTCTGGGAACCTTTTAAAGAACAGATTAAATGTGTTCTGGGAACCTTTTAAAGAACAGATTAAATGTGTTCTGGGAACCTTTTAAAGAACGGATTAAATGTGTTCTGGGAACCTTTTAAAGAACAGATTAAATGTGTTCTTGGAACCATTAAAGAGCAGATTAAATGTGTTCTGGGAACCTTTTAAAGAACAGATTAAATGTGTTCTGGGAACCTTTTAAAGAACAGATTAAATGTGTTATTGGAACCTTTTAAAGAACAGATTAAATGTGTTCTGGGAACCTTTTAAAGAACAGATTAAATGTGTTCTGGGAACCTTTTAAAGAGCAGATTAAATGTGTTCTGGGAACGTTCTTATAACATCGGGTGAATGTTTTATACAAACATTCTACACTCATCAGCACGACTAGACAGTTTTAGTGTCGTGAGAACGTTTGCCACAACCTAACCGAATGCTCTTACCAATTATGGTTTGCTGGGTAGGGAATGCTCTACGCTGGTCTGCAGGACTCTTTCAAAAGCATCTGTCAGTTTAAAGAAAGAGCAGACACCTCAAGCAACCTCTATTGCCTGCGTGCATGTCTCAGTCTCCTAAGGAGAGTGACATGAGAGAGAGCGGGACAGAGGATTGTCTTGAATTGGCTGTGCTGTACAGTAGGTGTCACTTCTATATAGAGCACTGCTAACCACAAACGGCAGCTACGTTATCTACAGAGAGCATTCTGAGCTTAGTAGGGATGTGTTCCAAATGGTACCCTATATTCCCTGGTCAAAGGTAGTGCACTATATAGCGAATAGGGTGCCAGCCCTGGTCAAAGGTAGTGCACTATAAAGGGAATAGGGTGCTATTTGGGACCCTCCCTAGGTCTCTCTTCATGGTGTGTTATCAGCTGCCTCAGCCTTCCTGTCTCATCCTCGCTGTATTTATTTTTACCTTTAGGCATGTCACTTAAGAACAAATTCTTATTTTCAATGACAGCCTACCGGGGACCAGTGGGGTTAACTGCCTTGTTCAGGGGGAAGAACAACAGATTTTCACCTTGTCAGCTCGGGGGATTCGATCTTGCAACCTTTCAGTTACTAGTCCAACGCTCTAACGACTAGGCTACCTGGCTCTAACGACTAGGCTACCTGGCTCTAACGACTAGGCTACCTGCCTCTAACCACTAGGCTACCTGTCTCTAACCACTAGGCTACCTGCCGCCCCTACGCTCTAACCACTAGGCTACCTGCCGCCCCTACGCTCTAACCACTAGGCTACCTGCCTCTAACCACTAGGCTACCTGCCGCCCCTCCGCTCTAACCACTAGGCTACCTGCCTCTAACCACTAGGCTACTACACTACCATGGCTGTTCCTTTAGTAGGGCCTAGTGCCTGCTAGTATCTACTACACTACCATGGCTGTTCCTTTAGTAGGATCTAGTGCCTGCTAGTATCTACTCTACTAGATTCTACTACACTACCATGTGGCTGTTCCTTTAGTAGGCCTAGTGCCTGCTAGTATCTACTACACTACCATGTGGCTGTTCCTTTAGTAGGGCCTAGTGCCTGCTAGTATCTACTACACTACCATGTGGCTGTTCCTTTAGTAGGGCCTAGTGCCTGCTAGTATCTACTACACTACCATGTGGCTGTTCCTTTAGTAGGGCCTAGTGCCTGCTAGTATCTACTACACTACCATGGCTGTTCCTTTAGTAGGGCCTAGTGCCTGCTAGTATCTACTACACTACCATGTGGCTGTTCCTTTAGTAGGATCTAGTGCCTGCTAGTATCTACTACACTACCATGGCTGTTCCTTTAGTAGGGCCTAGTGCCTGCTAGTATCTACTACACTACCATGGCTGTTCCTTTAGTAGGGTCTAGTGCCTGCTAGTATCTACTACACTACCATGGCAGTTCCTTTAGTAGGGTCTAGTGCCTGCTAGTATCTACTACACTACCATGGCAGTTCCTTTAGTAGGGTCTAGTGCCTGCTAGTATCTACTACACTACCATGGCTGTTCCTTTAGTAGGGTCTAGTGCCTGCTAGTATCTACTCTACTAGATTCTACTACACTACCATGTGGCTGTTCCTTTAGTAGGGCCTAGTGCCTGCTAGTATCTACTACACTACCATGTGGCTGTTCCTTTAGTAGGGTCTAGGTGCCTGCTAGTATCTACTCTACTAGATTCTACTACACTACCATGTGGCTGTTCCTTTAGTAGGGTCTAGTGCCTGCTAGTATCTACTCTACTAGATTCTACTACACTACCATGTGGCTGTTCCTTTAGTAGGATCTAGTGCCTGCTAGTATCTACTACACTACCATGGCTGTTCTTTTAGTAGGGTCTAGTGCCTGCTAGTATCTACTACACTACCATGGCTGTTCCTTTAGTAGGGTCTAGTGCTTGCTAGTATCTACTGTACTAGATTCTACTACACTACCATGTGGATGTTCCTTTAGTAGTATCTAGTGCCTGCTAGTATCTACTATACTACCATGTGGCTGTTCCTTTAGTAGGGCCTAGTGCCTGCTAGTATCTACTACACTACCATGGCTGTTCCTTTAGTAGGGCCTAGTGCCTGCTAGTATCTACTACACTACCATGGCTGTTCTTTTAGTAGGGCCTAGTGCCTTCTAGTATCTACTACACTACCATGGCTGTTCCTTTAGTAGGGTCTAGTGCCTGCTAGTATCTACTACACTACCATGGCAGTTCCTTTAGTAGGGTCTAGTGCCTGCTAGTATCTACTACACTACCATGGCAGTTCCTTTAGTAGGGCCTAGTGCCTGCTAGTATCTACTACACTACCATGGCAGTTCCTTTAGTAGGGTCTAGTGCCTGCTAGTATCTACTACACTACCATGTGGCTGTTCCTTTAGTAGGATCTAGTGCCTGCTAGTATCTACTACACTACCATGGCAGTTCCTTTAGTAGGGTCTAGTGCCTGCTAGTATCTACTACACTACCATGTGGCTGTTCCTTTAGTAGGATCTAGTGCCTGCTAGTATCTACTACACTACCATGGCAGTTCCTTTAGTAGGGTCTAGTGCCTGCTAGTATCTACTACACTACCATGGCAGTTCCTTTAGTAGGGTCTAGTGCCTGCTAGTATCTACTACACTACCATGTGGCTGTTCCTTTAGTAGGGCCTAGTGCCTGCTAGTATCTACTACACTACCATGGCTGTTCCTTTAGTAGGGCCTAGTGCCTGCTAGTATCTACTACACTACCATGTGGCTGTTCCTTTAGTAGGGCCTAGTGCCTGCTAGTATCTACTACACTACCATGTGGCTGTTCCTTTAGTAGGGCCTAGTGCCTGCTAGTATCTACTACACTACCATGTGGCTGTTCCTTTAGTAGGGCCTAGTGCCTGCTAGTATCTACTACACTACCATGTGGCTGTTCCTTTAGTAGGGCCTAGTGCCTGCTAGATTCTACTACACTACCATGTGGCTGTTCCTTTAGTAGGGTCTAGTGCCTGCTAGTATCTACTACACTACCATGGCAGTTCCTTTAGTAGGGCCTAGTGCCTGCTAGTATCTACTACACTACCATGGCTGTTCCTTTAGTAGGGCCTAGTGCCTGCTAGTATCTACTACACTACCATGGCTGTTCTTTTAGTAGGGCCTAGTGCCTGCTAGTATCT
>NC_143030.1:78752398-78819898 GCF_057628025.1 Oncorhynchus mykiss | reverse complement strand
CTCTCTCACTCTCTCTCTCTCTCTCCACAGTGACTCCAAGTTGGACAGGTGTAGGCATTCATCAGGGAACATCTCTACCAGTCTGGAGATGATGCCTGGACTGGAAGGGTTCGAACTGGAGCCCTACGGCAAGGTACTGGACACACTGTACTTACCCCGCTTTATTTGTGCTTTTTTCATATCACATAAATGTTTGAGCTGAAACAAAATATGTCAATGTTGTTCTTTGTTATGTATCTTCTATTGTAAGTGCAAAATGTTCCACAGTAGGTGTCATTAGGACATAAATACTGTACAGTTTGAATTAATAGCGCAGAGATTTGTTTAAAGTGGAACTGATAGTGTTTCAGCAACATGAAATCTCATAAAAAATGTAATTTTATTTTCATCAAACTAGCTACTTCCAGACGCAAATGAGAGAACACCTCACTCTGACCATTTTACTCACCCTTAGCAGAGCTGGTTAGGCTGTTTTCATGTTATCCAGAACGTTCTTGACTAACGATTACTTTTTTTTGTGTTGCTGTCAGTTTACTGACAATCGGTCATGTTCAACGGGTTAGATAGCCAGAGTGAATTTGCGAAAGCAAGACGTATAGCTGGATAACAGTCATTCAAGTTCATTATAGCTAGCTAGCAAAGTGATTCACGTTTTTTTTGCTAGCTATACCAAATGACACCTGCATCTCTAGCTGTGTAGCCAATGAAAAAACAATATGATGAGGGGGAAAAGGTCAGTCACTCCTCCAATGACATGACATCCTCCTAGCAGCTAGCTAGCAATCTAGCTAATGTTAGGCTCCTTGCAGTGCCTTAGACCGCTGCGCCACTCGGGAGGCTCCTTGCAGTGCCTTAGACCGCTGCGCCACTCGGGAGGCTCCTTGCAGTGCCTTAGACCGCTGCGCCACTCGGGAGGCTCCTTGCAGTGCCTTAGACCGCTGCGCCACTCGGGAGGCTCCTTGCAGTGCCTTAGACCGCTGCGCCACTCGGGAGGCTCCTTGCAGTGCCTTAGACCGCTGCGCCACTCGGGAGGCTCCTTGCAGTGCCTTAGACCGCTGCGCCACTCGGGAGGCTCCTTGCAGTGCCTTAGACCGCTGCGCCACTCGGGAGGCTCCTTGCAGTGCCTTAGACCGCTGCGCCACTCGGGAGGCTCCTTGCAGTGCCTTAGACCGCTGCGCCACTCGGGAGGCTCCTTGCAGTGCCTTAGACCGCTGCGCCACTCGGGAGGCTCCTTGCAGTGCCTTAGACCGCTGCGCCACTCGGGAGGCTCCGGAATTTTACATGTTTGACTGATTGTCTGTTTCATATCTGAAAAGTAGTTAAAACGCTGTCAGTTCCACTTTGAATCACTGAACACAACCGGCGCTTATTAGAGCCAGGCTTGTATTCAGTGGAGATTTTAGCATGTAAATATTGGTAGGGCAAAACAAAAAATGAAGTGGGATACATGCCTGCACAGCCACCACACAACACAACACTAAACAATACATGAATTGCACTAGAACGGAGACAAGCGGTGCCCACAATCTGTTAGGGCCTACATAAAAGCTGTTAGGGCCTACATAAAGCTGTTAGGACCTACATAAAGCTGTTAGGGCCGACATAAAGCTGTTAGGGCCTACATAAAGCTGTTAGGACCTACATAAAGCTGTTAGGGCCGACATAAAGCTGTTAGGGCCTACATAAAGCTGTTAGGGCATACGTAAAGCTGTTAGGGCCTACGTAAAGCTGTTAGGGCCTACGTAAAGCTGTTAGGGCCTACGTAAAGCTGTTAGGGCCTACGTAAAGCTGTTAGGGCCTACATAAACTGTTAGGGCCTACATAAAGCTGTTAGGGCCTACATAAAGCTGTTAGGGCCTACGTAAAGCTGTTAGGGCCTACATAAAGCTGTTAGGGCCTACATAAAGCTGTTAAGGCCTACATAAAGCTGTTAGAGCCTACATAAAGCTGTTAAGGCCTACATAAAGCTGTTAGGGCCTACGTAAAGCTGTTAGGGCCTACGTAAAGCTGTTAGGGCCGACATAAAGCTGTTAGGGCCGACATAAAGCTGTTAGGGCCTACATAAAGCTGTTAGGGCATACGTAAAGCTGTTAGGGCATACGTAAAGCTGTTAGGGCCTACATAAAGCTGTTAGGGCCTACATAAAGCTGTTAGGGCCTACATAAAGCTGTTAGGGCCTACATAAAGCTGTCAGGGCCGACATAAAGCTGTTAGGGCCCACATAAATCTGTCCCACAGCAGTCCCAACATCTCACCACTGTTACACCTGGCACAAAACAGAGCCTTGTCTGGCACGAAACAGTTCATTCAGCCTCATTTACTGCCTTTAAAAAAAAAAACAGCTGATATGGCTGACTTGCTTAAACAAATGTGGTTTCTACTGACAATTGAGATGTACAAACTATGGCATAAGGAGATGACAAGCTGATAAGAGGCAATCCGTAATTTCGATGAAGACATTCATGAGCAAGCTAGGACGGACGAAGTCAATATAACTATTTGTTCAGCACTTTTGAAATGTACAGCGACAGAATTCAGAACATGGGCCGTTCTTACAGTGTTCTCCCTGTACACCAAGTCAGAAACGTAGAATAAATAAAGGGGGCATATAATCAGACAATGAAAGCTCTTACAATATTCAATGATTACATTTCTCTAAAACAGGTTATAGGCTACATGTGCACCACCAAGTCAGAACAGTAGGCGGATTTAAGAGGGGTAAATAGACCAAATTATTATGGTGAGGCACATGGGCTACTAACATCTTACTACACAACATACACTTAGTATTACTGTCTTAGCTACAGTAACATATCTCCCATAAATCAATTTAAATTACAGGTTGTAAAGCAATAAAAGGGGGATGAAGAATTTTGCAAGGCGCTGTAATTGATTGATTGATTGGTTGGTTTATTTATTGACGGGTTGATTGATCTTCCTCCATAGACGGTGTCATATGCCCAGTTTCTGTACCCGACCAACGCCCTGGTCCGTCAGAAGACCCCCTCGGTGGACATTACCCTCCAGGTGCCCCTCAACCAGGTGACCCGGAACAGTAACCCCAGAAACTACACCCCAACCAGGCTAAACTGCAACGTGGGACTGGATCTGGGTAAGAACCCCAAAATGACACCTTGACTCCCAACGTGGGACTGGATCTGGGTAAGAACCCCAAAATGACACCTTGACTCCCAACGTGGGACTGGAATTTTTAGTATTCATTTAACCAGGTTTTAATAAGGTGAAAATGCTTAGTCCATTAGAGGGAGCTATTACCATGTAGTGGACTGACTGCACATGCTGTCCACAGGGATATGAACTGGTATACTTCACTGTGGGTGAAGTGTGGCCGGTGGTGCTCTGCGTTGATGTGCTGTCTGTCCTGTGGAGTAGCAGCTCTGTTTACTGAAGCTTCAGAGACAATAATACTAATATACAGGGTAATATACAGTGCCTTTGAAAAGTATTCAGACCCCTTGGCTATTTCCACATTTTGTTACGTTACAGCCTTATTCTTAACACAAAAAAATTTCCTCATCAATCTACACACAATACCCCATAATGACATCACAATACCCCATAATGACATCACAATACCCCATAATGACATCACAATACCCCATAATGACGAAACAAAAAACAGGTTTTTAGAAATGTTTGCTAATTCATCAAATAAATAAAAACGGAAATATCACATTTACATAAGTATTCAGACCTTTTACTCAGTACTTTGTTGAAGCACCTTTGGCAGTGATTACAGACTCGAGTCTTCTTGGGTATGACGCTACAAGCTTGGCACACCTGTATTTGGGGAGTTTCTCTCATTCTTCTCTGCAGATCCTCTCAAGCTCTGTCAGGTTGGATGGGGAGTGTTGCTGCACAGCTATTTTCAGGTCTCTCCAGAGATGTTTGATCGGGTTCAAGTCCGGGCTCTGGCTGGGCCACTCAAGGACATTCAGAGACTTGTACTGATGCCACTCCTGCGTTGTCTTGGCTGTGTGCTTTGGGTCGTTGTCCTGTTGGAAGGTGAACCTTCGCCACAGTCTGCGCTCTCTGGAGCAGGTTTTCATCAAGAATCTCTCTGTACTTTGCTCCTTTCATCTTTGCCTCGATCCTGACTAGTCTCCCAGCCCCTGACATTGAAAAACATCCCCACAGCATGATGCTGCCACCACCATGCTTCACCTTAGGGATGGTGCCATGTTTCATCCAGACGTGACTCTTGGCATTCGGGCCAAAGAGTTAAATCTTGGTTTCATCAGACCAGAGAATCTTGTTTCTACCAGTGGTCTGTCATGTGCCTTTTACTGAGGAATGGTTTGTGTCTGGCCACTCTATCATAAAGGCCTGATTGGTGGAGTGCTGCAGAGATGGTTGTTCTTCTGGATGGAAGGTTCTCCCATCTCCACAGAGGAACTCTGGAGCTCTGTCAGAGTGACCCTCGGGTTCTTGGTCACCTCCCTGACCTTTCTCCCCCGATTGCTCAGTTTGGCCGGGCAGCCAGCTCTAGGAAGAGTCTTGGTGCTTCCAAACTTCTTCCATTTAAGAATGATGGAGGCCACTGTGTTCTTGGGGAACTTTAATGCTGAAGAAATGTTTTGCTACCCTTCCCCAGATCTGTGCCTCGACACAATCCTGTCTCTGAGCTCTACGGACAATTCCTTTGACCTCATGGCTTGGTTTTTGCTCTGACATGCACTGTCAACTGTGGGACCTTTATATAGACAGGTGTTTGCCTTTCCAAATCATGTCCAATCAAATGAATTTACCACAGGTGGACTCCAAGTTGTAGAAACATCTTGTGACACACTTAGGCGTAGTAGGTGCGGAGTCAGGCGGGTCAGGGAGTCAGGCGGGTCTGGGAGTCAGGCGAGTCAGGCGGGTCAGGGAGTCAGGCGGGTCAGGGAGTCAGGCGGGTCAGGGAGTCAGGCGGGTCAGGGAGTCAGGCGGGTCAGGGAGTCAGGCGGTTCAGGGAGTCAGGCGGTTCAGGGAGTCAGGCGGGTCGGGGAGTCAGGCGGGTCGGGGAGTCAGGCGGGTCGGGGAGTCAGGCGGGTCGGGGAGTCAGGCGGGTCGGGGTGTCAGGCGGGTCGGGGAGTCAGGCGGGTCAGGGGAGTCAGGCGGGTCGGGGAGTCAGGCGGGTCGGGGAGTCAGGCGGGTCGGGGAGTCAGGCGGGTCAGGCGGGTCAGGGAGTCAGGCGCAGGAGGCAGAAGGTACAGATTAATGCTTTTATTCTGGCACAGAGAAAATCGTACACGCCAATACCGGGCGCGCACATACACACATACAGGACCCAACTAGTCCGGAGGAAAAACCAAAATGAAACACACTACCACACATAAACACAGAGGAAAAATAAGAGCAGGCGGGCCCTACCAGCTTAAATAGCCCAACTAAAAACCTAAACAAGAAACAGGTGAAACCAATGAGACAAAACCAACAGAAAAGGGAAAAGGGATCGGCGGAAGCTAGTAGACCGGTGACGCCGAGCGCCGTGCGCCGCCCGAACAGGAAGAGGAGCCACCTTCGGTAGGAGTCGTGGCACATCTCAAGGACGATCAATGGAAACAGGATGCACCTGAGCTCAATTTCAAGTCTCATAGCAAAGGGTCTGAATACTTATGTAAATAAGGTATATCTGTTTTTAACTATCAATGCATTTGCAACAATATATAAAAACCTGTTTTCGTCGTTATGGGGTGTAGTGTGTAGATTACTGAGGAATTGTTTTTATTTAATAAATTTTAGAATAAGGCTGCAACGTAACAAAATGTGGAAAAGGTCAAGGGGTCTGAATACTTTACGAATCCACTGTAGTTTGTGACGTGTTTATTTTCTCTCTGCACTGTCCTGTCTCTTCCCTCTGGGACTGCTGTCCTGTCTCTTCCCTCTGGGACTGCTGTCCTGTCTCTTCCCTCTGGGACTGCTGTCCTGTCTCTTCCCTCTGGGACTGCTGTCCTGTCTCTTCCCTCTGCGACTGCTGTCCTGTCTCTTCCCTCTGCGACTGCTGTCCTGTCTCTTCCCTCTGCGACTGCTGTCCTGTCTCTTCCCTCTGCGACTGCTGTCCTGTCTCTTCCCTCTGCGACTGCTGTCCTGTCTCTTCCCTCTGCGACTGCTGTCCTGTCTCTTTCCCCTGGGACTGCTGTCCTGTCTCTTCCCTCTGCGACTGCTGTCCTGTCTCTTTCCCCTGGGACTGCTGTCCTGTCTCTTTCCCCTGGGACTGCTGTCCTGTCTCTTCCCTCTGGGACTGCTGTCCTGTCTCTTCCCTCTGGGACTGCTGTCCTGTCTCTTCCCTCTGGGACTGCTGTCCTGTCTCTTCCCTCTGGGACTGCTGTCCTGTCTCTTCCCTCTGCGACTGCTGTCCTGTCTCTTCCCTCTGCGACTGCTGTCCTGTCTCTTCCCTCTGCGACTGCTGTCCTGTCTCTTCCCTCTGGGACTGCTGCCCTGCCTCTTCCCTCTGGGACTGCTGCCCTGCCTCTTCCCTCTGGGACTGCTGCCCTGCCTCTTCCCTCTGGGACTGCTGCCCTGCCTCTTCCCTCTGGGACTGCTGCCCTGTCTCTTCCCCCTGGGACTGCTGCCCTGTCTCTTCCCCCTGGGACTGCTGCCCTGTCTCTTCCCCCTGGGACTGCTGCCCTGTCTCTTCCCCCTGGGACTGCTGCCCTGTCTCTTCCCCCTGGGACTGCTGCCCTGTCTCTTCCCCCTGGGACTGCTGCCCTGTCTCTTCCCCCTGGGACTGCTGCCCTGTCTCTTCCCCCTGGGACTGCTGCCCTGTCTCTTCCCCCTGGGACTGCTGCCCTGTCTCTTCCCCCTGGGACTGCTGCCCTGTCTCTTCCCCCTGGGACTGCTGCCCTGTCTCTTCCCCCTGGGACTGCTGCCCTGTCTCTTTCCCCTGGGACTGCTGCCCTGTCTCTTTCCCCTGGGACTGCTGTCTTTGTCCCTTCCCTCTGGCCAGCAGATAGACCCAGAGAGATGAACCTGGTCCTTCTGACCCAGAGACGTGAACCTGGTCCTTCTGACCCAGAGAGGTGAACCTGGTCCTTCTGACCCAGAGAGGTAAACCTGGTCCTTCTGACCCAGAGAGGTGAACCTGGTCCTTCTGACCCAGAAAGTTATTGAGAAGAGAGAGAGCTGGAGCATTCTGTTTTATCCACCACTGATCAGAGGGCGGAGGGACAGAGGGCGGAGGGACAGAGGGCGGAGGGACAGAGGGCGGAGGACAGAGAGACATAGAGCAGACAGGCAGAGAGACAGAGAGAGGGAGACAGAGGGCGGAGGGGCAGAGAGACAGAGGACAGAGGGCCACTTGCCTCTTCCATTTTTGAGGTAATGCTGCAATTATTTGGTTGTAACTTTGGGTAGAGCAGACGTTTCCATATATTTGTGTTAGCTACATTTGGGACATAACTCCGCCAGTCCTATTTATGATATCATTTACAACGATTATACCTTTTTTATTAATTTTTTTAATTGAAAAATATGTTGTTGTTTTTTAAATCAATTAGTATATTTTGAGTGTAACCACTGTGTATTAATGTTTTATGTATCTACTTGTATGTTTCTGTCCTCTCCAGGTGTGGATGAGGCATCAGACTATGACCCCAACCTTCTGAGTGACCCGCAGTGGCCCTGTGGGAAACACAAGAGAGTCCTGATCTTCGCTTCATACATGGTGAGAGAGACACACACACACCTTATTTTCACCTCATACATGGTGAGAGAGAGAGACACACACACACCTTATTTTCACTTCATACATGGTGAGAGAGAGAGATGGGGGGTGGATGGAGAGAGAGAGAGATGGGGGTGGATGGAGAGAGAGAGAGATGGGGGGTGGATGGAGAGAGAGAGAGATGGGGGGTGGATGGAGAGAGATGGGGGGTGGATGGAGAGAGATGGGGGTGGATGGAGAGAGATGGGGGGTGGATGGAGAGAGAGAGAGATGGGGGGTGGATGGAGAGAGAGAGAGATGGGGGGTGGATGGAGAGAGAGAGAGATGGGGGGTGGATGGAGAGAGAGAGAGATGGGGGGTGGATGGAGAGAGAGAGAGATGGGGGGTGGATGGAGAGAGATGGGGGGTGGATGGAGAGAGAGAGATGGGGGTGGATGGAGAGAGATGGGGGGTGGATGGAGAGAGAGAGAGATGGGGGTGGATGGAGAGAGAGAGAGATGGGGGGTGGATGGAGAGAGAGAGAGATGGGGGGTGGATGGAGAGAGAGAGAGATGGGGGGTGGATGGAGAGAGATGGGGGGTGGATGGAGAGAGATGGGGGGTGGATGGAGAGAGAGAGAGACGCACCTTATTTTCACCTCATACATGGTGAGAGAGAGAGAAAGAGAGAGACACACTGTCCCGTTCGTCATGACGATGAGACCAAGGCACAGCAGCGTGAGATAAATACATTCTTATTTTATTAAAACGAAGAACACTTAAACTAACAAAATAACAAAACGAACGTGAAGCCTGAAACACGAGTGCTGACATGCAACTACACATAGACATAACAACCCACAAATAACCAAGGAATATGGCTACCTAAATATGGTCCCCCAATCAGAGACAACGATAAACAGCTGCCTCTGATCGAGAACCAATCTAGGCAACCATAGACATATTAACACCTAGACTAGGAAAACCCCATACAACATACAAAAACCCCTAGACATTACAAAAACTACACAAACCACCCTTGTCACACCCTGACCTAACCAAATAATAAAGAAAACTAAGATAACTACGGTCAGGGCGTGACACACACCTTATTTTCACCTCATACACGGTGAGAGAGAGATGGGGGGTGGATGGAGAGAGAGAATGAGAGATGGGGGGTGGATGAAGAGAGAATGAGAGACAGATGAAGGAAGAGGTAGTAGGATGAGAGAGATGGAGAGCAGGAGAGACAGACAGAGAGAATGAGATATGGAGGGAGGAAGAGAGAGATAATGAGAGATGGATAGAGGAGGAGAGATGGTGAGAAGAGATAATGAGAGGTAGATGGAGGGAAGAGGAGAGACAGAATGAGATGGAGAGAGAATGAGAGATGGAGAGAGTGAGAGATGGAGAGAGAATGAGAGAATGAGATGGATATGAGAGATGGGGAGAGAGAGAATGAGAGATGAAGGGAGGAGAGAAGAGAGATGAAGGGAGGAGAGAAGAGAGAATGAGAGATGGGGAGAGAGAGAATGAGAGATGAAGGGAGGAGAGAAGAGAGAATGAGAGATGGGGAGAGAGAGTGAGAGATGAAGGGAGGAGAGAAGAGAGAATGAGAGATGGGGAGAGAGAGAATGAGAGATGGAGGGAGGAGAGAAGAGAGAATGGGAGATGGAGAGACAGAATGAGAGATGGAGAGACAGAGAATGAGAGATGGAGAGACAGAGAATGAGAGATGGAGAGACAGAGAATGAGAGATGGAGAGACAGAGAATGAGAGATGGAGAGACAGAGAATGAGAGATGGAGGGAGGAGAGAGAATGAGAGATGGAGGGAGGAGAGAGAATGAGAGATGGAGGGAGGAGAGAGAATGAGAGATGGAGGGAGGAGAGAGAATGAGAGATGGAGGGAGGAGAGAGAATGAGAGATGGAGAGAGAATGAGAGATGGAGGGAGAGAGAGAGAATGAGAGATGGAGGGAGAGAGAGAGAATGAGAGATGGAGGGAGAGAGAGAGAGAATGAGAGATGGAGGGAGGAGAGAGAATGAGAGATGGAGGGAGGAGAGAGAATGAGAGATGGAGGGAGGAGAGAATGAGAGATGGAGGGAGAGAGAGAGAATGAGAGATGGAGGGAGAGAGAGAGAGAATGAGAGATGGAGGGAGAGAGAGAGAGAATGAGAGATGGAGGGAGGAGAGAGAATGAGAGATGGAGGGAGGAAAGAGAATGAGAGATGGAGAGACAGAGAATGAGAGATGGAGAGACAGAGAATGAGAGATGGAGAGACAGAGAATGAGAGATGGAGAGACAGAGAATGAGAGATGGAGGGAGGAGAGAGAATGAGAGATGGAGGGAGGAGAGAGAATGAGAGATGGAGGGAGGAGAGAGAATGAGAGATGGAGGGAGGAGAGAGAATGAGAGATGGAGGGAGGAGAGAGAATGAGAGATGGAGAGAGAATGAGAGATGGAGGGAGAGAGAGAGAATGAGAGATGGAGGGAGAGAGAGAGAATGAGAGATGGAGGGAGAGAGAGAGAGAATGAGAGATGGAGGGAGAGAGAGAGAATGAGAGATGGAGGGAGGAGAGAGAATGAGAGATGGAGGGAGGAGAGAGAATGAGAGATGGAGGGAGGAGAGAGAATGAGAGATGGAGGGAGGAGAGAGAATGAGAGATGGAGGGAGGAGAGAGAATGAGAGATGGAGGGAGAGAGAGAGAGAATGAGAGATGGAGGGAGAGAGAGAGAGAATGAGAGATGGAGGGAGAGAGAGAGAGAATGAGAGATGGAGGGAGAGAGAGAGAGAATGAGAGATGGAGGGAGGAGAGAGAATGAGAGATGGAGGGAGGAGAGAGAATGAGAGATGGAGGGAGGAGAGAGAATGAGAGATGGAGGGAGGAGAGAGAATGAGAGATGGAGGGAGGAGAGAGAATGAGAGATGGAGAGAGGGAGAATGAGGGAGGAGAGAATGAGAGATGGAGAGAGAGAGAGAATGAGAGATGGAGAGAGAGAGAATGAGATGGAGAGAGAGAGAATGAGATGGAGAGAGAGAGAATGAGATGGAGAGAGAGAGAATGAGAGATGGAGAGAGAGAGAATGAGAGATGGGGAGAGAGAGAATGAGAGATGGGGGGGAGAGAGAATGAGAGATGGGGAGAGGAGAGAGAATGAGAGATGGGGAGAGGAGAGAGAATGAGAGATGGAGAGAGAATGAGAGATGGGGAGAGGAGAGAGAATGAGAGATGGGGAGAGGAGAGAGAATGAGAGATGGAGAGAGAATGAGAGATGGGGAGAGGAGAGAGAATGAGAGATGGAGAGAGGAGAGAGAATGAGAGATGGGGAGAGGAGAGAGAATGAGAGATGAGGAGAGAGAATGAGAGATGGGGAGAGGAGAGAGAATGAGAGATGGAGAGAGAATGAGAGATGGGGAGAGGAGAGAGAATGAGAGATGGGGAGAGGAGGTATTTAGCTGCATTGTTAGTCTCCACTCCCTTCCTATTTCACTGTTAGATTAGTTTGTATTGTTGTGAATTGTTAGATACTACTGCACTGTTGGAGCTCAAAACGCAAGCATTTCGCTACACCCGCAATAACATCTGTTAAATATGTGTATGTGATATCAGAGAGTCTCAATGCACAGAGTCATGACCTATCAGAGAGTCTCAATGCACAGAGTCATGACCTATCAGAGAGTCTCAATGCACAGAGTCATGACCTATCAGAGAGTCTCAATGCACAGAGTCATGACCTATCAGAGAGTCTCAATGCACAGAGTTATGACCTATCAGAGAGTCTCAATGCACAGAGTCATGACCTATCAAAGAGTCTCAATGCACAGAGTTATGACCTATCAGAGAGTCTCAATGCACAGAGTTATGACCTATCAGAGAGTCTCAATGCACAGAGTCATGACCTATCAGAGAGTCTCAATGCACAGAGTCATGACCTATCAGAGTCTCAATGCACAGAGTCATGACCTATCAGAGAGTCTCAATGCACAGTCATGACCTATCAGAGTCTCAATGCACAGAGTCATGACCTATCAAAGAGTCTCAATGCACAGAGTCATGACCTATCAGAGAGTCTCAATGCACAGAGTCATGACCTATCAGAGTCTCAATGCACAGAGTCATGACCTATCAGAGAGTCTCAATGCACAGAGTCATGACCTATCAGAGAGTCTCAATGCACAGAGTCATGACCTATCAAAGAGTCTCAATGCACAGAGTCATGACCTATCAGAGAGTCTCAATGCACAGTCATGACCTATCAAAGAGTCTCAATGCACAGAGTCATGACCTATCAGAGAGTCTCAATGCACAGTCATGACCTATCAGAGTCTCAATGCACAGAGTCATAACCTATCAGAGAGTCTCAATGCACAGTCATGACCTATCAGAGTCTCAATGCACAGAGTCATAACCTATCAGAGAGTCTCAATGCACAGAGTCATGACCTATCAGAGTCTCAATGCACAGAGCCATGACCTATCAGAGAGTCTCAATACACAGTCATGACCTATCAGAGAGTCTCAATGCACAGAGTCATAACCTATCAGAGAGGCCAATTATAAACTGGTTGGTTCCAGCCCTGAATGCTGATTGGCTGACAGCCGTGGTATGGCGGACCACATACCACAGGTATGACAAAAACATGTATGTTTACTGCTCTGATTACGTCGGTAACCAGTTTATAACAGCAGTAAGTCACATCAGGGGTTTGTGATATATGGCCAATATACCACGGCTAAGAGCTGTGTCCAGGCTGTGATACCAGACTCTGTGGAATGGTACCCTGTGTATACTGTAAATATATATGTATCAGCATGTACAGGTTTATTTGACTAGTATACACAGTGTACAGTACAGGAGTCCATTCATGCAAAGATGTCATTATTAGATGTAATTTATGGACCTCCTTGTCATTGTGCAAACCAAAAAACACTATACAGAAGTTAAATATTCTTTCTCTCTCTCGCTCTCTCGTTCCTTCCATCTTTCCCTCCCTCCCTCTTTTCCTCCCTCCCTGTCCACCTCTCTCTCTCCCTCTCTCCCTCTCTCTCTCTCTCTCCCTCCCTCTCCCTCCGCTCTCTAGACGACAGTGATAGAGTACGTGAAGCCATCTGATCTGAAGAAGGACATGAACAAGACATTTAAAGAGAAGTTTCCTCAAGTCAAGCTGACTCTCAGCAAGATCAGGAGGTAGACAACTGTAGTGCGTGTGTGTGCCGTGTGTGTGGTCATGTCCATAGATGTTCAGTATGCTTACTCTAATCCTAACACCTGCCTCTTCCCCCGCTCTCTCTTCCCCCCCTCTCTCTCTCTCCCCCCCGCTCTCTCTTCCCCCCTCTCTCTCTCCCCCCCTCTCTCTCTCCCCCCCGCTCTCTCTTCCCCCCTCTCTCTCTTCCCCCCCCGCTCTCTCTTCCCCCCCGCTCTCTCTTCCCCCCCGCTCTCTCTTCCCCCCCCCTCTCTCTCTTCCCCCCCTCTCTCTCTCTTCCCCCCCGCTCTCTCTCTCCCCTCTTCCCCCCCGCTCTCTCTCTCCCCTCTTCCCCCCCGCTCTCTCTTCCCCCCCCGCTCTCTCTTCCCCCCCGCTCTCTCTCTTCCCCCCCGCTCTCTCTCTTCCCCCCGCTCTCTCTCTTCCCCCCCGCTCTCTCTTTTCCCCCCCCGCTCTCTCTCTTCCCCCCCGCTCTCTCTCTTCCCCCCGCTCTCTCTTCCCCCCGCTCTCTCTTCCCCCCTCTCTCTCTTCCCCCCTCTCTCTCTTCCCCCCGCTCTCTCTCTTCCCCCCTCTCTCTCTCCCCCCCTCTCTCTCTCTCCAGTTTAAAGAGAGAGATGCGTACAGTGGGTGACGACTGCGGCCTGCAGGCGGTCACCGTGGCGATGGCATTTGTTTACTTTGAGAAGCTGGTCCTCCAGGGACGACTCAACAAACACAACAGGAAGTTGGTCTCTGGAGCCTGCGTGCTGCTCGCTGCTAAGATCAGCAGCGACCTCAAGAAGCAGGACGTCACTCAGCTCATAGATGTATTGTCCTTTTGCAATGACATAAACCTTAAAATGCTTTGTCAACCATCTATGTAGGCTATATAAAGGCTTTATGTAGGCTATATAAAGGCTTTATGTAGGTTATATAGCCAGTCAGCGTTCCAATTCATCCCAAAGGTGTTCGATGGGTTGAGGTCAGGGCTCTGTGCAGGCCAGTCAAGTTCTTCCACACCAATCTCGACAAACCATTTCTGCATGGACCTCGCTCTGTGCACGAGGGCATTGTCATGTTGAAACAGGAAAGGGCCTTCCCCAAACTGTTGCCACAAAGCACAGAATTGTCTAGAATGTCATTGTTAAGATTTCACTGGAACTAAGGGGCCTGAACCATGAAAAACAGCCACAGACCATTATTTTTCCTCCACCAAACTTTACAGTTGGCACTATGCGTTGGGTCAGGTAGCGTTCCCCTGGTATCTGCCAAGCCCAGATTCGTCCGTCAGACTGCCAGATGGTGAAGAGTGATTCATCACTCCAGAGAACACGTTTCTACTGCTCCAGAGTCCAATGGCGGCGAGCTTTACACCACTCCAACCGACACTTGTCATTGCACATAGTGATCTGAGGTTTGTGTGTGGCTGCTCTGCCATGGAAACCCATTTCATGAAGCTCCCAACAAACAGTTATTGTGCTGACGTTGCTTCCAGAGGCATTTTGGGACTCGGTAATGAGAGTTGTAACCGAGGACAGACGATTTTTACGCGATACGTGCTTCAGGACTCGGCGGTCCCCGTTCTGTTAGCTTGTGTGGCCTACCACTTTGCGGCTGAGCCGTTGTTGCTCCTAGACGTTTCCACTTCACAATAACAGCACTTACAGTTGACCGGGGCATCCTATGACGGTGCCACGTTGAAAGTCACTGAGCTCTTCAGTAAGGCCATTCTACTGCCAATGTTTGTCTATGGAGATTGCATGGTTGTCTGCTCGACTTTTATACACCTGTTAGTCACAGGTATAGGATGAATTAGGCGAATCCACTAATTTGAAGGGGTGTCCACATACTTTTGTATATATAGTGTATATTAATTATATTTACTCATATTAGGTTGCTAAAGGTCAGGTATTAGTGTATGGAAAGCCTGTAGAGGATCTGTACGGGCAATAGTAGAGCAACACAACTTTCCTAACAGGTCTCTTCCTCCTCTTCCCTCTTCTCTTCCTCTGCAGAAATTAGAGGAGCGTTTCCGTATCAGTCGGCGGGAGCTGATCCCGTTTGAGTTCACTATCCTTGTTGCCCTGGAGATGGCTCTGTACCTGCCTGAGAGAGCCATCATGCCACACTACCGACGCCTGGTGCAGCAGAACTAGGGCCACGCCCACTGCTGCACCCACGTGCACGGGAGCCACGCCTACAAGGGTCTGGAGACTGGACATGGGGGTGGAGTGAGGGGAGGAGCCACGCCTACAAGGGTCTGGAGACTGGACATGGGGGGTGGAGTGAGGGGAGGAGCCACGCCTACAAGGGTCTGGAGACTGGACATGGGGGGTGGAGTGAGGGGAGGAGCTACACCTGCTAGGTTCTGGAGACTGGTCAGGGAATTCTCTGCCCCCTGGAAACCTGGGCGTTTGATACCATTCCACTCCAACCATTACCACGAGCCCGTCCTCCCCAATTAAGGTGCCACCAACCCCCTGTGCTAAGCACCATAAAACTCAGAGACTTACTCACCTCAGTAGCGACACTGCTATTTTACTCTCACCTTGAAGAAGTATAAATTACACCGATCAGTCTTCCTACATTTGCTGGTATTATTATCAACATGCAGTATATAGTTACTACACTTTCTAAACCTGAACGTTGCCATGCTTCCACGTGCCACAAGGGGGTGCTACGGTTCAGCAGTAGCATTGCAAGAATACCAGTTATTCTTCATACACACTTATAGGGCTGACCTAAACTGTACCGTTCTGGTTCGGGTTTTCTTCTCTCTTCACATGGTCCGTTCTAGCAGGGTTCCAGCAGGGTTCCAGCAGGGTTCCAGCAGGGTTCAGGCAGCTTTGGTGGATGTGTCACCAGGCCAGTTTGGCTCGGTTTGGTCTTATATGTGGGAATCGAACATAAGAGTAACACACAAACCAGGGAAGGACCTTCTACATCACCTTCCTGCCAGGGTGTTAAAGGGAAAACAAATACAAGAAACATCAGATTTAACCAAAAAAAACAGTTTCATTTATTTATCCTGTTTTAAAATGTATATTTATTATATTTGATTTATTTATTTGAAAAATAAGGGATGTTTATATTAGAACCAAACCAGTTCATTATTCTGCACCTCTTTGTGGTGTACCTCACGTAACTTTTCTTCCAGCATTATAACCAAGCGTCCCTTAGTAAGGTGTCATCCCAAATAGAGCCCTATCCCCTAACCAAGCGTCCCTTAGTAAGGTGTCATCCCAAATAGAGCCCTATCCCCTAACCAAGCGTCCCTTAGTAAGGTGTCATCCCAAATAGAGCCCTATTCCCTAACCAAGCGTCCCTTAGTAAGGTGTCATCCCAAATAGAGCCCTATTCCCTAACCAAGCGTCCCTTAGTAAGGTGTCATCCCAAATAGAGCCCTATCCCCTATGGTACTCTTTGTGTATTGAAGTGATGGTGGTGATTGTTGCTATGAAAAGAGCCTGATCTTCCTAACCTTGTTACTGAGTTACTACAGCATATATATATATACATAGTAACATAGTATAGTGTTATATATATAGTGTTATATATAGTAACTCATATATATATATATATATATATATATATATATATATATATATATATATATATATATATATATATATATATATATATATATATATATATATATATATATGAGTTACTATATATAACACTATATATATAACACTATACTATGTTACTATATATATATATATATATATACACAGAGATATACAGTGTATTATTCAACTCTATGTTAGAGGTGACATTGACTACAATGATCTAAGCTCATTCTTTGGTGCGTTGGTTGCAGTTCCTCCTCCGAAGCATGTTTTAATGTTTACGTGTGTCTTAACATGTGCCACCGTATATATCCCATCGCTTGGCATCCTAAATGGCACACTATTCCCTATGTAGTGCACTACTTCTGACCAGAAATACTATATATATATATATATATATATATATATATATATATATATATATATATATATATATATATATAATAGCACTATATAGGCTGATAGGGTGTCATTTGGGACAAATACCTTGTTATAAAGTTCATTTAAATGTTTCTTCATTTTACATTGAACTGTTTTAGACTTTTAAATTTTTTTGTACCACATTTATTTATTGTTGTTGTTTCCTTCTTCAGTACGCTATGAAGGTCGTTGAGGTCGTATGTTTGACCCTGTACTTATCGTATTGCTATTTCCTTGTCTTCCATTTCAATGTGTTTTTCATTTAATTCAGTCTCTGTTATAGTTTCCATTCAGTGTCTAAGTTAAAATGTTATTTTAAAGAGTGACAACTTTGCTCAGTCACACTGTTATAATCATTGTTCTTGTGGTTATAGTAATGTTATAAACAGTTTAGATTTGTTTGTTTTCAGTTAGAAGTTAGGCCTTGGTTAAGTTATGTTTTTCATGTCAGTCAGAAGTCAGGCCTTGGTTAAGTTATGTTTTTCATGTCAGTTAGAAGTTAGGCCTTGGTTAAGTTATGTTTTTCAAGTCAATCAGAAGTTAGGCCTTGGTTAAGTTATGTTTTTCAAAAAGGGAGTTTTTTGTTGTTGCCACATTCCCCAAAGAGATACTGTGAACATAATCATACATTTGCAATGTGTTGTCAGACAGTATGGTTCATTCTAACAGTAGAATAGAGTATAGATATGTCCAGGATGGTGTGTCTGTGTGTGTCTGTGTGTGTCTGTGTGTGTGTCTGTGTGTGTGTCTGTGTGTGTGTCTGTGTGTGTGTCTGTGTGTGTGTCTGTGTGTGTCTGTGTGTGTCTGTGTGTGCCTGTGTGTGCCTGTGTGTGCCTGTCTGTGTGTGCCTGTCTGTGTGTGCCTGTCTGTGCCTGTCTGTGCGTGTCTGTGCGTGTCTGTGCGTGTCTGTGCGTGTCTGTGCGTGTCTGTGCGTGTCTGTGCGTGTCTGTGCGTGTCTGTCTGTGTGTGTCTGTCTGTGTGTGTCTGTGTGTGCCTGTCTGTGTGTGTCTGTGTGTGCCTGTCTGTGTGTGTCTGTGTGTGCCTGTCTGTGTGTGCCTGTCTGTGTGTGCCTGTCTGTGTGTGCCTGTCTGTGTGTGCCTGTGTGTGCCTGTGTGTGCCTGTGTGTGCCTGTGTGTGTCTGTGTTACTACTATGCGTTAACACTGTGAACGTCGGTGTAGTGAGCGTTGTTATAGCGCCATCTAGTGGGCAACGTTGCAATAACAGTACAGAGGAGATGTCCAATGAATGATGATTTGAGGAAATGGACAACCCTAATATTTTTTGATCATTCTACATGTTGTGTTTTAAGTAGCTGTCTGACAGAAGACAAAGACAACGAAATAAAGTGCCTGAGCAATATGACAAGAACGGCGTCACAAATAGCACCCTATTCCGTACATATTTGCCCACTTTCGACCAAAGCCCAATGGGCCCTGGTCTAAATCAGTGCACTATAAAGAGAATAGGGTGGCATTTGGGATGCATACAATATCTCTATACAGATAAAGACTGATTTACTGTGTGTGATTTATTTATTTTTGACATTTTATTTCACGCAGGGGGGAGAACAATCACAAATACTGTCGGTGTTCCTTCAATCGTAACTTTCTCTTCAAAGTGGGCTGTTTTTAAACACGGCGTTGTTGTAGAAAAGCATTGTTGGTATTTTTTTTTTATGCGTTGAGACACTGACTTTACTTTGACCAAAAACTCTGAATCTCTGGCAACCGGCCACAGTGCTTCCAATGCCCCAGAGACTGAATACAGATTCTGAATCTCTGGCAACCGGCCACAGTGCTTCCAATGCCCCAGAGACTGAATACAGATTCTGAATCTCTGGCAACCGGCCACAGTGCTTCCAATGCCCCAGAGACTGAATACAGATTCTGAATCTCTGGCAACCGGCCACAGTGCTTCCAATGCCCCCTTGACTGAATACAGATTCTGAATCTCTGGCAACCGGCCACAGTGCTTCCAATGCCCCAGAGACTGAATACAGATTCTGAATCTCTGGCAACCGGCCACAGTGCTTCCAATGCCCCAGAGACTGATCACAGATTTTTCTAAGGCATGTTCACGATCAATTTCACACTGACTGATCTGCAAATTATCTTTTTTAAATAACTACTTCCTGTTTATATATATATATAGATCAGTCAGTCTGTCGTCATTTCCTTACAATGCATCACAACGTCTAAAACACAGCCATCAGTACACCTTTTTCAGGTACCACTGACTTCAGTCACATTAAGTCCTTCTCTAGTCTGGGTGCCAATCTGTTTTAAACATATTCACGATTCTATAAGGAGTTTGGAAAGAGAGCAGAAACCCGTTGGAGTTGATGAAACAAGGTCGCAACTGTGTAGCTCACCAACTGTGTTACTGATATTATACCACTTACTCCGTGTCACATCAAGGGAAGGAGGGCGTGTCACATCAAGGGAAGGAGGGCGTGTCACATCAAGGGAAAGAGGGCGTGTCACATCAAGGGAAGGGAAGGAGGGCGTGTCACATCAAGGGAAGGGAAGGAGGGCGTGTCACATCAAGGGAAGGAGAGCGTGTCACATCAAGGTAAGGAGGGCGTGTCACATCAAGGGAAGGAGGGCGTGTCACATCAAGGGAAAGAGGGTGTGTCACATCAAGGGAAGGGAAGGAGGGCGTGTCACATCAAGGGAAGGAGAGCGTGTCACATTAAGGGAAGGAGGGCGTGTCACATTAAGGGAAGGAGGGCGTGTCACATCAAGGGAAGGAGGGCGTGTCACATTAAGGGAAGGAGGGCGTGTCACAGTAAGGGAAGGAGGGCGTGTCACATTAAGGGAAGGTGGGCGTGTCACATCCAGGGAAGGTGGGCGTGTCTGTGACATTCTTTTGACCAAAGTGCAGGACCGTTTTTATAATGGTATCCCCTAAATGTTGTCCCCTTTTGTTGTTTGTGAATTCTTTGTTATAAGCATAAAATGTAAATGTATTATTGTCAGTATGACAGAAGAATAAATCTAATATATTTTCTGACTGGACTGATGTTGTTTTCTGTTTCGAAGCTATTGGCTGGAATAAACTTAAGAAGTCAGTTGAGTTATCTTGAGATTTACATAGAAGTCAGTTGAGTGAGTTATCTTGAGACTTACATAGAAGTCAGTTGAGTTATCTTGAGATTTACATAGAAGTCAGTTGAGTTATCTTGAGATTTACATAGAAGTCAGTTGAGTGAGTTATCTTGAGACTTACATAGAAGTCAGTTGAGTTATCTTGAGATTTACATAGATGTCAGTTGAGTTATCTTGAGATTTACATAGAAGTCAGTTGAGTTATCTTGAGACTTACATAGATGTCAGTTGAGTTATCTTGGGACTTACATAGATGTCAGTTGAGTTATCTTGAGATTTACATAGAAGTCAGTTGAGTTATCTTGAGACTTACATAGATGTCAGTTGAGTTATCTTGAGATTTACATAGAAGTCAGTTGAGTTATCTTGAGACTTACATAGATGTCAGTTGAGTGAGTTGCGCAGCAACCTAGAAGAGACAAAACCATGGATGAATATTTCTGCATAATTTTTGGACAGAAAGTTTCTGATTTTTGCAATGTTACGTAGATGGAAAAAAGCTGTCCTTGAAACAGTCTTGATATGTTCGTCAAAAGAGACATCAGGGTCCAGAGTAACGCCGAGGTCCTTTCGTTTTATTTAAGATGACTGTACAACCATCAAGATTAATTGTCAGATTCAACAGAAGATCTCTTTGTTTCTTGGGACCTAGAAATAGCATCTCTGTTTTGTCTGAGTTGCTGAGCAACTCACTGCTTTCCTGAAAACAAACAATGTACACAAAATGCTTCAGTCTGGTTTTAGACCCCATTATAGCACTGAGAGTGCGTCAGATCAAGGCTCTGCATCTGTCCTCCTGCTCCTAGACCTTAGTGCTGCTTTTGATACCATCACCACATTCTTTTGGAGAGATTGGTAACCCAAATTGGTCTACACGGACAAGTTCTGGCCTGGATTAGATCTTATCTGTCAGAAAGATATCCGTTTGTCTCTGTGGATGGTTTGTCCACTGAAGCCTGTGTTTCAGACATAAGGAAGTGGATGGTGGCAAATGTTCTACTTTTAAACTTGGACAAAACAGAGATGCTAGTTCTAGGTCCCAAACTTTATTTGTCACATGCGCCGAATATTAACAAGTGTAGACTTTACTGTGAAATGCTTTACTTACAAGCCCTTAACCAACAGTGCAGTTCAAGAAGAAGAACATATTTACCAAGTAGACTAAAATAATAAGCAATAATAAAAAGTAACACAATAAGAATAACGAGGCTTCATACAGGGGGCACCGGTACTGAGTCAATGTGCAGGGGTACAGGCTAGGGTAGCCTAGTAGCCTAGTGGTTAGAGCGTTGGACTAGTAACCGGAAGGTTGCGAGTTCAAACCCCCGAGCTGACAAGGTACAAATCTGTCGTTCTGCCCCTGAACAGGCAGTTAACCCACTGTTCCCAGGCCGTCATTGAAAATAAGAATTTGTTCTTAACTGACTTGCCTGGTTAAATAAAGGTAAAATAAATAAAATACAAATAGTTGAGGTAATCTGTACATGTAGGTGGGGGCGAAGTGACTATGCATAGGTAACAAACAAACAGCGAGTAGCAGCAGTGTACAAAGGGGGGGGGGGTCAATGTAAATTGTCTGGTGCCGATTTTTATGAATTGTTCTTATGGCTTGGGGATAGAAGCTGTTAAGGAGCCTTTTGGTCCTAGACTTGGCGTTCCGGTACCGCTTGCTGTGCTGTAGCAGAGAAAACAGTCTATAACTTGGGTGACTGGATTTTTTGGACTTTCCTCTGACACGCCTAGTATATAGGTCCTAGATGGCAAGAAGCTTGGCCCAAGGGATGTACTGGGCCGTTTGCACTACCCTCTGTAGCACCTTACGGTCAGATGCCGAACAGTTGCCATACCAGGCTGTGATGCAACTGGCCAGGATGCTCTCGATGGTGCAGCTGTAGAACCTTTTGAGGATCTGGGGACCCATGCCCATGCATGTCTCCTGAGGGAGAAAAGGTTTTGTCGTGCCCTCTTCGCGACTGTCTTGGTATGTTTGGAACATGATAGTTCGTTGGTGATGTGGACGCCGAGGAACTTGAAACTCTCGACCCGCTCCACTACAGTGCCGTTGATGTTCGGGGCCTGTTCGGCCCACCTTTTCCTCTAGTCCACGATCAGCTCGTTTGTCTTGCTCACATTGAGGGAGAGGTTGTTGTCCTGGCACCACACTGCCAGTTCTCTGACCTCCTCCCTATAGGCCGTCTCATTGTTGTCGGTGATCAGGCTGTTGTGTCGTCAGCAAACTTAATGATCGTGTTGGAGTCGTGTTTGGCCACGCTGTCGTGGGTGAACAGGGAATACAGAAGGGGACTAAGTACACCTGTGAGGCCCCAGTGTTGAGGATCATCGTGGCAGACGTGTTAATTCCCTACTCTTACCACCTGTGAGCGTCCCACCAGGAAGTCCAGGATCCAGTTGCAGATGGAGGTGTTTAGTCCTAGAGTCCTTAGTATAGTGATGAGCTTCGTGGGCACTATGGTGTTGAACGCTGAGCTGTAGTCATTGAGCAGCATTCTCACATAGGTGTTCCTATTGTTCAGGTGAGAAAGGGCAGTGTGGAGTGCGATTGAGATTGCGTCATCTGTGGATCTGTTGGGGTGGTATGCGAATTGGAGTGGGTCTAGGGTGTCTGGGAGGATGCTGTTGATGTGAGCCATGACCAGCCTTTCAAAACACTTCATGGCTACCAACATAACTGCCACGGGGCGGTAATCATTTAGGCAGGTTTCCTTCGCAGGGACTATGGTGGTCGGCTTGAAACATGTAGGTATTACAGACTCAGTCAGGGAGAGTTTGAAAATGTCAGTGAAGACACTTGACAGTTGGTCTGCACATGCTTTGAGTACACGTCCTGGTAATTTGTCTGGCCCAGCGGCTTTGTGAATGTTGAACTGTTTGAAGGTTTTGTTCACATCAGCTACCAAGAGCGTTATCACACAGTCATCCAGAACAGCTGGTGCTCTCCTGCATGCTTTAGTGTAGAAGCGAGCATAAAATACATTTAGCTCATCTGGTAGGCCCGCTTCACTGGGCAGCTTGCGTCTGGGTTTCCCTTTGTAATCCGTAATAGTTTTCAAGCCCATCAACATCCGACAAGTGTCAGAGCCGCTGTAGTAGGATTAAATCTTAATCCTGTATAGATGCTTTGCTTGATTGATGGTTTGTCTGAGGGCATAGCGGGATTTCCTATAAGCCTTCGGATTAGTCTCCTGCTCCTTAAAAGCGGCAGCTCTAGCCTTTAGCTCGATGCAGGTGTTGCCTGTAATCCATGGCTTCTGGTTGGGATATATATTTACAGTCACTGTGGGGACGACGTCATCGATGCACCTATTGATGAAGCTGATGACTGAGGTGGTGTATTCCTCAATGCAATTGGATGAATCCCGGAACATATTCTAGTCTGTGCTAGCAAAACAGTCCTTTAGTGTGGCATCCGCGTCATCTGACCACTTCCGTATTGAGCGAGTCACTGGTACTTCCTGTTTTAGTTTGTAAGCAGGAATCAGGAGGATAGAATTATGGTCAAGTTTGCCAAATGGAGGGTGGGAAAGGCTATGATGGTGCCACATTGAAAGTCACTGAGCTCTCCAGTAAGGCCATTCTACTGCCAATGTTTGTCTATGGAGATTACATGGTTGTCTGCTCAATTTTATACTCTCGTCAGCAACGGGAAAGGGGGGATACCTAGTCAAATGTACAACTGAATGCATCTTCCGCATTTAACCCAACTCCTCTGAATCAGAGAGGTGCAGGGGGGGGGGGGGCTGCCATAACCAACATCCACGTCGCCCGGGGAACAGTGGTATAACTGCCTTGCTCAGGGGAACAGTGGGTTGACTGCCTTGCTCAGGGGCAGAACGACAGATTGTTACCTTGTCAGCTCAGGGATTCGATCCAGCAAGCTGTCAGTTACTGGCCCAATGCTTTAACCACTAGGCTACCTGCCGCCCCTACACTCTAACCACTAGGCTACCTGCCGACCCTACACTCTAACCACTAGGCTACCTGCCTCCTCTACCCTCTAACCACTAGGCTACCTGCCGCCTCTACCCTCTAACCACTAGGCTACCTGCGGTGTGGCTAATTTGAAGGGGAGTATACATACTGCTGCATACACAGTGGGGCAAAAAAGTATTTACTCAGCCACCAATTGTGCAAGTTCTCCCACTTAAAAGGATGCGAGAGGCCTGTAATTTTAATCATAGGTACACTTCAACTATGACAGACAAAATTAGAAAAAAAATCCAGAAAATCACATTGTAGGATTTTTTTATGAATTTATTTGCAAATTATGCCCTAGTGCTCTAGAGTTCCTCCTTTGTGGAGATGGGAGAACCTTCCAGAAGGACAACCATCTCTGCAGCACTCCACCAATCAGGATTTGTTTATTAAGGCCTTTTTTTGCCTTTGAATGAGTAGGTAGCCAAACTGTTTGACTGGTACTGTATATAAAATGCACTATGAACAGACTTGCTGCTCTGTGATCTGAGATAGACAAAATAACAAAATACTAAATTTGCTTATCAATGGTGTGATCAGGGAACTCGACTAACAAACAGCGTGGGGGTTTTCTCATGACATCCTTTCCATTAGGTATCCCTCTGTGGTCTATTTCTAACTGTGCTGAGTAGGTTTACTAATATCTGTGGTCAGGTTATCCTTCACATCTCATTTCCATTGGCCATGCCTGCTTCGTCTGTGTGGAGGATTCCCTTGAGCTGACCGCACCGTGTGTGTGTGACAATCATGGAGAGGCATCATATGTTTTGCATATGTTTACTAAGAATCTGCCTGAGTGCAGCATTATTCATTCCTTCCAGAATCCCCTCCAGCTGACCACATTATCAATGGTGCCGCATTATCCCTCCAGGATTCCCTCGGGATGGCCGCATTATCAATGCTGCAGCATTATCCCTCCGGGATTCCCTCCAGCTGACCTCATTATCAATGGTGCAGCATTATACAGTCCCTCCGGGATTCTCTCCAGCTGATCGCATTATCAATGGTGCCACATTATCCCTCCAGCATTCCCTCCAGCTGACCACATTATCAATGGTGCAGCATTATCCCTCCTGGATTCCCTCCAGCTGACCAGATTATCAATGGTGCAACATTATCCCTCCAGAATTTCCTCCAGCTGACGGCATTATTAGAGGTGCAGCATTATACAGTCCCTCCAGGGCTCCGTTGTGTTTTTTAAAAATAGGTGCAGGCCTATTGCTTGATGTTGCTGCTGTTATTCTGGAGAAGAAAAAAAACCATGGCAAATTTCTGACGATTTTGTTTGAATTTGTCACAAAAATGGCTGACGTGCTGCTTGATTGAAACCTTAAAATGACTGTTAAAATGAAGTGATTGGTCAAATTTGTCCTCTCATAATATGGCAGGAATTGTTGAGAGTTATTATACTGAACAAAATTATAAAGGCAACATGTAAGGTGTTGGTCCCATGTTTTCATGAGATGAAATAAAAGATCCCAGAAATGTTCCATAAGCACAAAAAGCTTATTTCTCTCAGGTAATGCGCACAAATTTGTTTAAATCCCATTTCCTCTTTTCCAAGATAATCTATGCACATGACAGGTGTGGCAAATCAAAACACTGATTAAACAGCATGATCATTACACAGTTGCACCTTGGGCAATAAAAATGCCACTCTAAAAATGTTACATGTTTTGTCACACAACACAATGCCACTCTGAGGGAACGTTAAAATGGCCTGCTGAGTGCAGGAATGTCCAGCAGAGCTGTTGTCGGAAAATGTCACGTTCATTTCTCTACCATAAGCCGCCTCCAACGTCGTTTTAGAGAATTTGGCAATATATCCAACCAGCCTCACAATCGCAGACCATGTGTATGGCATTTGTATGGGCGAGCAGTTTGTTGATGTTAACAGAGTGGTGGTTGGATTATGAAATGGGCAGGCATAAACTACAGACAACGAACACAATTGCATTTTATTGATGGAATTTTAAATGCCCAAAACTACCATGACATTATTCTATTCAGTGTTTGTTTTTTTGACCACAGTGTATGGACACTACAATTGGATAAATAAAACGTTTTTTATTTGACTATAGAATTCACACACCCACCGTACAATGAAAACGTGTTGCAAGTCATGTGCTGTGTCTAGTTACAAATAACAAACACACCGCAACGCTTGAATGGAGTTTTTTATTTTTTTATTAATAACAAATCAATACATAAAGCACATGAGGGAACACAAGCATACATAGATTACAAACAATAGACAATCGAGCTAGGGGGGTACAATATCACATTACAATTACACAAGGACCTTAAGGGACATGCATATACTTACAATTCTAACAGCTTTTTTGTTAGTAGAGCATTTAACCGTCTTAAAATACAGTTAAATTATTTTTTTGTAGGGCACGAAAATGTGGTTTTCTGTTTGTAAATTTACATTTGTGTATATGAAATTTGGCCAAAAGAATAATGAAATTAATTACATAAAAATGATTCCGCTTATTTCTATTGTATGTAAAGAATCCAAACAGTACATCTCTCCACAATAGTGTAAAATCTTCATAAATGTGTTCAATTATAAACCTACTGATGTCTTGCCACAGTTTTCTTACATGCATACAATGCCAAAAAAGATGCACAACTGTTTCTGGGTGGTCATTACAAAAGGAGCAATTTGAGTTGATGTTTTCCTTAAACTTCTTCATATAGTGGTTGGCAGGATAATATTTATGAATCATTTTAAAGGAAACTTCCTTAATTTTGTTAACAAGTAGGTATGTGTGTGGCAACATCCAAACTTTTTTCCAACAGATATTCTCAATAAATCCATTCCAATAAGGCATGACATAAGGTACAACATCCTGCTGAAACAAGGATCGTATCGCTCTGTTTGCTTGAATGGAGTAATTGCAACGATTAATTGGAGGCGCATATCACATTCGAACTATGGGGTTTATGTTCTGGTTTATAGCGTTTCCATGTTGTGATGTGTCTCTTCAATTCGAGAGCTGTTCAGTACGAGGAGCGCAACGTGACAGACGTAGGATGAGCAGTGTCTGTTAATCATCAACACAGACACAGCTTGTTGTTCTTTCGATGACACGCTTGATACGGCCAGATGACGGAGCATACGTCACAGTTGGTATAGTTCTATGTCGCAGTTCACGTAGCCACGTCGGTTGACGTAGCCTCGCAAGCCAATCGCAGGAATGTGACGATAGAAACGAAGCAAATCGTGCAATCTGGCCAGGTTGATATCAATATTTCAATTTGGTCACATATCACAGTGTGTGACATGCAATCATCGTAAAACACTGAATCTGACGTACAGTGTGGAAAGACCGTAACCAGAGCACAATCTCCATATGTTTGCCTACTCACACTAATCAAATCAAATTGTCTTAGTCACATGCACCGAATACAACAGGTGTAGACCTCCCAGTGAAATGCTTACTTACAAGCCCTTAACCAACAATGCTTTAAGAAGTTAAGAAAAAAAAATAATACAAATAAGTGCTAAGTAAAAAATAGAAAATAAAAGTAACAACTAATTAAATAGCAGCAGTGAAATAACAAGTGAGGGGGATACCGGTACAGAGTCAATGTGTGGGCGTACCAGTTAGTTGAGGTAATTGAGGTAATATGTACATGTAGCTAGAGTTATTAAAGTGACTATGCATTGATAATAACAGAGAGTAGCAGCAACGTTAAAGAGGGGTCTGGGTAGCCCTTGGATTAGCTGTTCAGGAGTCTTATGGCTTGGGGGTAGAAGCCGTTTAGAAGCCTCTTGGACCTAGACTTGGTGCTCCGGTACCGCTTGCCGTGCGGTAGCAGAGAGAACAGTCTATGACTAGGGTGACTGGAGTCTTTGACAATTTTTAGGGCTTTCCTCTGACACCACCTGATATAGAGGTCCTGGATGGCAGGAAGCTTGGCCCCAGTGATGTACTGGGCCGTACGCACTACCCTCTGTAGTGCCTTGCGGTCGGAGGCCGAGCAGTTGCCGAACCAGGCAGTGATGCAACCAGTCAGGATGCTCTTGATGGTGCAGCTGTAGAACCTTTTGAGGATCTGAGGACCCATGCCAACTAGTGAGGTTCTCAACCTCTTCAACAGACCACCACAATAGGAGAATGATTCAAGGCTGCAAATGTATTTGTGGTATGACCAGTCAAAATAATCCTATCAGAATTTCTTACCAGTCCTATTGGACTATCCTATAGTATTTTATCTTACAGGCTCCTAAACTGAACCAGTCCTATTGGACTATCCTATAGTATTTTATCTTACAGGCTCCTAAACTGAACCAGTCCTGTAGGATTTTATCATACAGGATAATACAATCTTATAGGATAGGTTAAAAAATCTGATAGGAATTTCTATTGGATTCTAATAGGATTTATTTAATTTAAATTGGAATCGTTTAGGATTGTTTGAATAGGGCCAGCAAACAGGGACTTCAAAATGACGTTCAGGGAACCATGACACAACCTCCTGGCATTCCAGGGATGTCCTAACGACTCCTTTTTGTTAGCTGGGAAGATTTATTATGTATTGCCTCAAGTCATGTACTTCTGATGACAATATCCAACCTCCTATTTTCTCACCAGGTGTTTTGGCATTGCATGAAATTATTCACCCCTCTTGACATTTTATTTTCTTACAGCCTGAATTTAAAATGGATTAAATTGAGATATTGTGTCACTGGCCTAAACAGAATACCCGATAAGTGAAAGAAATTCAGGCTGGAAAAAAAAGCATGTTAAATACATTCAGGAGTAAAAAAAAGAAGCTTAAGTTGCATAGACTCACTCTGTGTGCAATAATAGTGTTTAACATAATTTTTTGAACGACCTGATCTCTCTACCCTACACATATAATTATCTGTAAGGTCCTTCAGTCGAGCAGTGAATTTCAAACACACAGATTCAACCACAAAGACCAGGGAGGTTTTCCAATGCCTCGCAAAGCAGAACACCTATTGGTAAATGTGTTGTTGTTTTTTTAAGCAGACATTGAATATCCCTTTGAGCATGGTGAAGTTATTAATTAAACTTTGAATGGTGTATCAATACACCCAGTCACTACAAAGATACAGGTATCCTTCCTAACTCAGTTTCCGGAGAGGAAGGAAACCGCTCAGGAAACCGCTCAGGGATTTCAGTCCACAGTACTAACCTAAATAAAAGAGTGAAAAGAAGAAAGCCTGCACAGAATGCAAATATTCCAAAATATGCATCCTATTTGCCACAAGGCACTAAAGTAATACTGAGAAAAAAAAATTGTCCTCAATACAAAGTGTTGTCTTCATTATTTTTAAGCATAGTGGGGGCTGCATCATGTTATGGGTATGCTAGTCATCGGCAAGGACTAGGGAGTTTTATAGGATAAAAATAAGCACAGGTAAAATAGTAGAGGAAAACATGGTTCAGTCTGTTTTCCAACAGACACTGGGAGGAGACAAATTCACTGGGAATCCCTCTGCAGCCTGGTTAAACAGTAGGGAGTTGGTTTAAAGGTTTACCTGGCCTACAAATTCCTAAGAAGGTTATTAAAGTTTTTTTTTTAATCATTTTAATTAATTTTTGTTTTAAACCCTATATATATAAAAAATGTGAAAACCCCATTAGATTTTTGTCCAAAATCAATTTTAAAAAGATGGTTCATGGTTTTTAGTTTTTCAAACGGGTTTGTAAATTATCATTTCCATATCATTTCCATATCATTTCCATTGGCCATGCTTGCATGTGTCTGTGTGGAGAATTCCCACCGACTGACCCCAACATGTGTCTGTGTGGAGAATTCCCGCCGACTGACCCCAACATGTGTCTGTGTGGAGAATTCCCACCGACTGACCCCAGCATGTGTCTGTGTGGAGAATTCCCGCCGACTGACCCCAGCAGGGTGACAACTACTAAGACATACATTGCTTTCGGAAAGTATTTAGACCCTGTCGTGGAAATATACAGTCAATCATATTTTCTCAAGTACCGAAGCCTGTGAGTTCAAATAGGCTTTTATTACGTCATAATTAAAGCCGAGCTCATGAAAACAACTTTCCAGTCTTGGCTCATACTTCTTATTCCTTTTTCCTCCTTACGTCACACATAGTAACTGCTCTTAATGACTCATCCCCTCTGGCATTTAGTAATTACATAGTAACTGCTCTTAATGACTCTGGCATTTAGAAATTACATAGTAACTGCTCTTAATGACTCATCCCCTCTGGCATTTAGAAATTACATAGTAACTGCTCTTAATGACTCATCCCCTCTGGCATTTAGAAATTACATAGTAACTGCTCTTAATGACTCATCCCCTCTGGCATTTAGAAATTACATAGTAACTGCTCTTAATGACTCATCCCCTCTGGCATTTAGCCACCGTTATCTTATTGCCTTGCACTAAGTTTAGTTTGGTTTCATGTTAGAGAAAGGAAACCCATAGAGCATCAACAATAGTTAAAAAAGACAGGCATGTTTTCGACTAAGACAGGTGTATGTAGGACCCTAAGCAGCAGTCCTCGGTACTTTACAGAAATAACCAGACATGTCATCCTGCTAAGTCCTTATCCTAAAATATATTACCTATTTTTTTTCCCCCTCATCAATCTACACACAATACACCATAAGGACAAAGCAACAAAAGTGTTTTTTATTTATTTTTTAAAGCACGTCTTACATTTTTTAAATATATATATAAAATATACCTACATAAGTATTCAGACCCTTTGCTATGAGACTACAGATTGAGGTCAAGTGTATCCTGTTTCCATTGATCATCCTTGAGATGTTTCTACAACTTGATTGGAGTCCATCTGTGGTAAATTCAATTGATTGGACATGATTTGGAAAGGCACACACCTGTCTATATAAAAAGGTCCCACAGTTGACAGTGCATGTCAGAGCAAAAACCAAGCCATGAGGAATTGTCCGTAGAGCTCCGAGACAGGATTGTGTCGAGGCACAGATCTGGGGAAAGGTACCAAAACATTTCTCCAGCATTGAAGGTCCCCAAGAACACAGTGGTCTCCACCATTCTTAAATGGAAGAAATTTGGAACCACCAAGATTCTTCCTAGAGCTGGCCGCCCGGCCAAACTGAGCAATCGGGGGAGAAGGGCCTTGGTCAGAGAGGTGACCAAGAACCTGATGGTCACTCTGACAGAGTTCCAGAGATCCTCTGCGGAGATGGGAGAACCTTCCGGAAGACAACCATCTCTGCAGCACTCCACCAATCAGGCCTTTATGGTAGAGTGGCCTGACACAAGCCATTCCTCAGTAAAAGGCACTCAGTAAAAATGACAGTCCACTTGGAGTTTTCCAAAAGGCACCTATAGGACTCTCAGATCATGAGAAACAAGATTCTCTGGTCTGATGAAACCAATATTTAATTTTTTGGCTTGAATGCCAAGCATCCCTATGGTGTAGCATGGTGGTGGCAGCATCATGCTGTGGGGATGTTTTTCAGCAGCAGGAACTGGGAGACTAGTCAGGATCGAGGGAAAGACGAACGGAACGAAGTAAAGAGAGATCCTGATGAAAACCTGTGTGCTCAGGATCTCCGACTGGGGCGAAGGTTCACCTTCCAACAGAACAACGACCCTAAGCACAGAGTCTAGACAACGCAGGAGTGGCTTGGGGACAAGTCTCTGAATGTAATTGAGTGGCCCTGCCAGAGCCCGGACTTGAACCTGTTCAAAACATCTCTGGAGAGACCTGAAAATAGCTGTGCAGTGACGCTCCCCATCCAACCTGACAGAGCTTGAGAGGATCTGCAGAGAAGAGAGGAACTCCCCAAATACAGGTGTGCCAAGCTTGTAGCATCGTAACAAAGAGGCCTCGAGACTGTAATTGCTGCCAAAGGTCCTTCAACAAAGTACTGATTTAAAGGGTCTGAATAATTATAAATGTGATTATTTCCGTTTCTTTTTTTTTAAAATACATTTGTACAAATTTCCCCAAAAAACTATTTTTGCTTTGCCATTATGGGGTATTGTGTGTAGATTCATGAGGGGGGAAACAACTATTGAATCTGGACTGTTGTGTGTGTGTGTGTGTGTGTGTGGAAGTAGAGGAGGATTCACTCTAGCTGACCGCACCGTGACAATGGATAGACAGAGGTCAGGTGTTTTGCGTCATGTGCTAACTAATGCAGAGTAGAAAAAAAAGTGGTTACTGAGACACCTGTTTGTGGAATGCATTACGGAATGGACTCCTCCGTTTCCTTCCAGGTCTGTTCAAGTTAATAGTGTTTTGTTTTCCATTTTCCGTGTATATTTTTTTTTTTACCAAATTCATAACCTAAAGCTGTCATATAATTTCATCATGTGATATTATGTTTGAATAAAGTACAGAGAGACACCTGTTTGTGGAATGCATTGTGCATTATCAGTGCTGTATCATGATACCATATGTCTTCTGTGTCCAGTTGATACCTGGACAACAGTTCTATGTGACTAAAGATATCACAATTTAGTGATGGGTATAAAGAGTAGTCAAGTTAAACATTATTAAAACCCTTGATAACGATGAGTAAAAAAATAAATATACAAATACTGAGCTATGTTGTATGCTCAAAACACATGTGAAATTATATTTTCGAATAATACATTAGCCCAGAGAAATTTCTTAATTTAACAAGTAAGACTTTTCTCAACATAGGTGTCAATTATTGGCACCCGTTTTCAATACCTTTCAATACTTTTCAATACCTTTCAATACTTTTCAATACCTTTCAATGCTTTTCAATACCTTTCAATACCTTTCAATACCTTTCAACACCTTTCAATACCTTTCAATACCTTTCAATACCTTTCAATACTTTTCAACACCTTTCAATACCTTTCAATACTTTTCAATACCTTTCAATACTTTTCAATACCTTTCAATACCTTTCAATACCTTTCAATACCTTTCAATACTTTTCAACACCTTTCAATACCTTTCAATACTTTTCAATACCTTTCAATACTTTTCAATACCTTTCAATACTTTTCAATACCTTTCAATACCTTTCAATACCTTTCAACACCTTTCAATACCTTTCAATACCTTTCATCACCTTTCAACACCTTTCAACACCTTTCATCACCTTTCAATACCTTTCAATACCTTTCAATACCTTTCAACACCTTTCAACACCTTTCAATACCTTTCAACACCTTTCAATACCTTTCAACACCTTTCAATACCTTTCAATACCTTTCAACACCTTTCATCACCTTTCAATACCTTTCAATACCTTTCAATACCTTTCAATACCTTTCAATACCTTTCAACACCTTTCAATGCCTTTCAATACCTTTCAAAACCTTTCAACACCTTTCATCACCTTTCAACACCTTTCAATACCTTTCAACACCTTTCATCACCTTTCAATACCTTTCAATACCTTTCAATACCTTTCAACACCTTTCAACACCTTTCAATACCTTTCAACACCTTTCAATACCTTTCAACACCTTTCAATACCTTTCAATACCTTTCATCACCTTTCAATACCTTTCAATACCTTTCAATACCTTTCAACACCTTTCAACACCTTTCAATACCTTTCAACACCTTTCAATACCTTTCAACACCTTTCAATACCTTTCAATACCTTTCAACACCTTTCAACACCTTTCAATACCTTTCAACACCTTTCATCACCTTTCAATACCTTTCAATACCTTTCAATACCTTTCAATACCTTTCAACACCTTTCAATACCTTTCAACACCTTTCAATACCTTTCAATACCTTTCAACACCTTTCAATACCTTTCAATACCTTTCAATACCTTTCAATACCTTTCAACACCTTTCAATACCGTTCAATACCTTTCAACACCTTTCAACACCTTACGAGAAATAACGGCACTGAACCTTCTGCTAAAATATTTTATGAGATTGGAGAACACTTTGGGAGGGATCTTAAAATCATTCCCCCGGAATCCTTGATATCCTACCCAGAATCCTTGATATCCTACCCATAATCCTTCATATCCTACCCAGAATCCTTGATATCCTACCCAGAATCGTTGATATCCTTCCTCTGCTCTTTTCCAATTCAAACAACAGCTTTTCAATGGTATTCAAGTCCAGAGACTCTGATATGCAATTTCAAAATGTTGTTTTTTTTTTGTGTTTTTTGTCGTTCTCCTCAATTAACCGTTTCTTTGCAGATTTTGATGTGCTTGGGGTTATTGTCTAGCTGGAAGATCCACAAGCCTCCTGGCAGAGGTAACCAAGTAATCAAAAAATGTACCGGTAACATTTATGATGCCTCTGACCTTAAGGGCCACAGGACTGGGGTGGCAGGGTAGCCTAGTGGTTAGAGCGGTAGACTATCCCCGAGCTGACAAGGTACAAAACTGTCGTTCTGCCCCTGAACAGGCAGTTAACCCACTGTTCCTAGGCCGTCATTGAAAATAAGAATTTGTTCTTAACTGACTTGCCGAGTTAAATGAAGGTTAAAATAAACAGGTGGAAACAAAATAACCCCATAACAAAAGGTTCACCAACATATTTTACAGGTATTGTGGGGTTTTCTGAACATGTATCTTTCTTTCTACTCCTGTTACATTCCCCAACAAGCGCTGTGGATATTCCAGGGTAGCCTAGTGGTTAGAGCGTTGGACTAGTAACAGGATTCCCCAACAAGCGCTGTGGATATTCCAGGGTAGCCTAGTGGTTAGAGCGTTGGACTAGTAACAGGATTCCCCAACAAGCGCTGTGGATATTCCAGGGTAGCCTAGTGTTTAGAGCGTTGGACTAGTAACAGGATTCCCCAACAAGTGCTGTGGATATTCCAATCAATAATGAGGAGTGACCAGTTCAATCAACAATCAGGATATTAACTTTATTTTGTCAAATGTATTATGAAGGGTAACAGGTCACACACACACACACACACACAAACACACACACACACACACACACACACACACACACACACACACACACACACACACACACACACACACAACCACTGTCTCAGTGTGTCGAACCAACCCATAGTCCTCCGTGTTCCGGTACTAAGAACGAGAGGATAAGGGGCAACCCCGTTCCAAAAGGATGGGGGGGGTAAGAACACGAGATGAGCACCGCGGAGGAGGATTAGGTACAGAGTGAAAACAGCATCTTACACAACCAGAGTAACAGGAAGGTGTATTTAGACAGAGAGGGAGGTGTATTTAGACAGAGAGGGAGGTGTATTTAGACAGAGTTGGAGGTGTATTTAGACAGAAAGGGAGGTGTATTTGTGTTTAGACAGAGAGAGAGGTGTATTTAGACAGAAAGGGAGGTGTATTTGTGTTTAGACAGAGAGGGAGGTGTATTTAGACAGAAAGGGAGGTGTATTTAGACAGAAAGGGAGGTGTATTTAGACAGAGAGGGAGCTGTATTTAGACAGAGAGGGAGGTGTATTTAGACAGAGAGGGAGGTGTATTTAGACAGAGAGGGAGGTGTATTTAGACAGAGAGGGAGGTGTATTTAGACAGAGAGGGAGGTGTATTTAGACAGAGAGGGAGGTGTATTTAGACAGAGAGAGAGGTGTATTTAGACAGAGAGGGAGGTGTATTTAGACAGAGGGGGAGGTGTATTTAGACAGAGAGGGAGGTGTATTTAGACAGAGAGGGAGGTGTATTTAGACAGAGAGGGAGGTGTATTTAGACAGAGAGGGAGGTGTATTCTGTATTTAGACAGAAAGGGAGGTGTATTTAGACAGAGAGGGAGGTGTATTTAGACAGAAAGGGAGGTGTATTTGTATTTAGACAGAGAGAGAGGTGTATTTAGACAGAGAGGGAGGTGTATTTAGACAGCGAGGGAGGTGTATTTAGACAGAGAGGGAGGTGTATTTAGACAGAGAGGGAGGTGTATTTAGACAGTGTATGTAAGGGAATACCCCCCTGATTTGGACAAAAACAAATGGCGGTATATTGGCATTGGACAAACCATATACACGATGGCCAATACCACCCAATTTGGCGTTGATTCATGCAAAGTATATTGCAAATGCCATATGGCAATTGCCAATTGTAACACTTCAAAATTCCAATAGGGGGCGTGTGCGTTCCACCGGGGCATTTCATATTGCAAATGGCACCCAAGTCAACATCCAAAAGCCAAATTTTGAAAAATTACATTTTTTTAAAAAAACTTAAAAACCCTTAAAAAAGTGCTTTCTGGACCTTTTTTCGAAATTCTTTCGAGTTTTTTGTCAATTACACATGTGTAAGAACTGTATGAGTATACTTTTGTCATCATATATATATATTTTTTAAGTACATGCGCATAAGGCATATGTTTTGTCCATTTGCAATATGATTTCATAGGAAGTCAAAAGTCAAAAGTCAAAAATGTCAAAATTTGGTAAAAAACTTCACACATCCTTAAAAAAGTGCTTTCTGGACCTTTTTTCAAAATTCTTTCGACTTTTGTGTCAATTACACATGTATAAGAACTTTATCAACATACTTTAGTCATACTTTATTATCATATATATATATTTTTTTTTACTTGTGCATAAGGCATATGTTTTCTCCATTTGGAATATGATTTCATAGGAAGTCAAAAGTCAAAAGTCAAAAATGTCAAAATTTGGTAAAAAACTTCATACATCCTTAAAAAAGTGCTTTCTGGACCTTTTTTCAAAATTCTTTCGATTTTTGTGTCAATAACACATGTATAAGAACTTTATCAACATACTTTAGTCATGCTTTATTATCATATTTTTTTACTTGTGCATAAGGCATATGTTTTCTCCATTTGCAATATGATGTCATAGGAAGTCAAAAGTAAATATTTTCCTCCGTGCACCTGGTGATCTGAAATGTGCACCTGGTGACCTGAAATGTGCACCTGGTGATCTAAAATATGCAACTGGTAACCCAAAAAAAAATTTTTGGGATGTTTTTTTGTTTATGTTTCCTTACTTTTTCAAAGTCACTGTGCATTTGCAATATGTTTTAATGGGCAGGTACCATCACGAATTTGTCATGCTCAAAATTCAAACTTTACTTTGCTCAAACTATACCTTGGTCAACTTGTATTACATATTTATTTTTGTTTTACTTGTGCATAAGGCATATGTTTTCTCCATTTGCAATATGATGTCATAGGAAGTCAAAAGTCAAAGTCAAAAGTAAATATTTTCCTCCGTGCACCTGGTGATCTGAAATGTGCACCTGGTGACCTGAAATGTGCACCTGGTGATCTAAAATATGCAACTGGTAACCCAAAAAAAAAATTTGGGGATGTTTTTTTGTTTATGTTTCCTTACTTTTTCAAAGTCACTGTGCATTTGCAATATGTTTTAATGGGCAGGTACCATCACGAATTTGTCATGCTCAAAATTCAAGCTTGTGATCTAAAATATGAGGCTGGTTACCCAACATTTTTTGGGATGTTTTTTTGTTTATGTTTCCTTACTTTTTCAAAGTCTCTGTGCATTTGCAATATGTTTTAATGGGCAGGTACCATCACGAATTTGTCATGCTCAAAAAATTTTAGATGTATTTTTTTTTGTTTCTTACTTTTTCAAAGTCACTGTGCATTTGGAATATGTTTTAATGGGCATGTACCATCACGAATTTGTTTATCGAATTTGTTTATGTTTCCTTACTTTTTCAAAGTCACTGTGCATTTGCAATATGTTTCAATGGGCAGGTACCATCACGAATTTGTCATGCTCAAAAAATTTTAGATGTATTTTTTTTTGTTTCCTTACTTTTTCAAAGTCACTGTGCATTTGCAATATGTTTCAATGGGCAGGTACCATCACGAATTTGTCATGCTCAAAATTTTTTAGATGTATTTTTTTTTGTTTCATTACTTTTTCAAAGTCACTGTGCATTTGGAATATGTTTTAATGGGCAGGTACCATCACGAATTTGTTTATCGAATTTGTTTATGTTTCCTTACTTTTTCAAAGTCACTGTGCATTTGCAATATGTTTCAATGGGCAGGTACCATCACAAATTTGTTTATCGAATTTGTTTATGTTTCCTTACTTTTTCAAAGTCACTGTGCATTTGCAATATGTTTCAATGGGCAGGTACCATCACGAATTTGTCATGCTCAAAAAATGTTAGATGTATTTTTTTTTGTTTCTTACTTTTTCAAAGTCACTGTGCATTTGGAATATGTTTTAATGGGCAGGCACCATCACGAATTTGTTTATCGAATTTGTTTATGTTTCCTTACTTTTTCAAAGTCACTGTGCATTTGCAATATGTTTCAATGGGCAGGTACCATCACGAATTTGTCATGCTCAAAAAATTTTAGATGTATTTTTTTTTGTTTCTTACTTTTTCAAAGTCACTGTGCATTTGGAATATGTTTTAATGGGCAGGTACCATCACGAATTTGTTTATCGAATTTGTTTATGTTTCCTTACTTTTTCAAAGTCACTGTGCATTTGCAATATGTTTCAATGGGCAGGTACCATCACGAATTTGTCATGCTCAAAATTTTTTAGATGTATTTTTTTTTGTTTCATTACTTTTTCAAAGTCACTGTGCATTTGGAATATGTTTTAATGGGCAGGTACCATCACGAATTTGTTTATCGAATTTGTTTATGTTTCCTTACTTTTTCAAAGTCACTGTGCATTTGCAATATGTTTCAATGGGCAGGTACCATCACGAATTTGTTTATCGAATTTGTTTATGTTTCCTTACTTTTTCAAAGTCACTGTGCATTTGCAATATGTTTCAATGGGCAGGTACCATCACGAATTTGTCATGCTCAAAAAATTTTAGATGTATTTTTTTTTGTTTCTTACTTTTTCAAAGTCACTGTGCATTTGGAATATGTTTTAATGGGCAGGTACCATCACGAATTTGTTTATCGAATTTGTTTATGTTTCCTTACTTTTTCAAAGTCACTGTGCATTTGCAATATGTTTCAATGGGCAGGTACCATCACGAATTTGTCATGCTCAAAATTTTTTAGATGTATTTTTTTTTGTTTCATTACTTTTTCAAAGTCACTGTGCATTTGGAATATGTTTTAATGGGCAGGTACCATCACGAATTTGTTTATCGAATTTGTTTATGTTTCCTTACTTTTTCAAAGTCACTGTGCATTTGCAATATGTTTCAATGGGCAGGTACCATCACGAATTTGTCATGCTCAAAATTTTTTAGATGTATTTTTTTTTGTTTCTTACTTTTTCAAAGTCACTGTGCATTTGGAATATGTTTTAATGGGCAGGTACCATCACGAATTTGTTTATCGAATTTGTTTATGTTTCCTTACTTTTTCAAAGTCACTGTGCATTTGCAATATGTTTCAATGGGCAGGTACCATCACGAATTTGTCATGCTCAAAATTTTTTAGATGTATTTTTTTTTGTTTCTTACTTTTTCAAAGTCACTGTGCATTTGGAATATGTTTTAATGGGCAGGTACCATCACGAATTTGTTTATCGAATTTGTTTATGTTTCCTTACTTTTTCAAAGTCACTGTGCATTTGCAATATGTTTCAATGGGCAGGTACCATCACGAATTTGTTTATCGAATTTGTTTATGTTTCCTTACTTTTTCAAAGTCACTGTGCATTTGCAATATGTTTCAATGGGCAGGTACCATCACGAATTTGTCATGCTCAAAATTTTTTAGATGTATTTTTTTTTGTTTCCTTACTTTTTCAAAGTCACTGTGCATTTGGAATATGTTTCAATGGGCAGGTACCATCACGAATTTGTCATGCTCAAAAAATTTTAGATGTATTTTTTTTTGTTTCTTACTTTTTCAAAGTCACTGTGCATTTGCAATATGTTTTAATGGGCAGGTACCATCACGAATTTGTCATGCTATAAAAATCCTGCAGGAATGTGAAATTGACTGGCCCGATGAACTCGGGATGGCTTTGCAGTGATTCTGGGTCATCTCAATCGCTCGTTTGGGTTGATTTCAGAATGTCGCTTTTGGTGATGTTTTTTCACTATAGAATCATATTGCAAATGTACAAGAGTCAAGTGGACAAGAGTCCATCAGTCAATTAGATATCATTCTGACCACCAAACTGATACAAACTGACACCAAACCCACTTTTTCCAACTCGTTTAGTAGCCAACTATTACATACTTCAGAGCTGGCCCAAAATTCACAACGCCTTCGGTACAAACCATAAAAAAACCATAAAACACGTAGTTACGTTCTAGCTGCGGGTCCATTTCTTATGTTATGTGTTGGCCTAGCTGAGGCGACCCCGAATCCCAATAGGTCATTTGGTGTCCGAGAAAAACCCTAATTGGTGCTGAAAATCCACTATTTTCCATGACTTGCTACGGGGTCCTTGAATGAGATATCGGACAGAAACGTTGGGGTCTGTCTATATGGGCCGAGACGTTCGCAATGCACCTAGTCTTGCGACTCTGGGACATTTCTAAATGTCGTCATTTTCGTGATGCAAAAATGAATTGAAGTTATTTCAAATGTACGAGGCTGTTTCTCGGTCCGAGAACCTTCTAGAGCCACGTAACTCACCACGCACCATCTACGGGAGGTCTAGAACAGGTTTCTAAAGTTTCGGAACTCTAGGTCCGACGGTTCTTTTTTAGCTCCAACAAAGCTAACTATTGGAGCCACTGTCTGTCTCTACGCACCCCAATACGTCCCTCCATCCAAGTTGTGTTTTAGTGCAATTTTTTTTTCCTTTGATTTTTTTTGGGAAAAATGACTGATTTACAGTTCATGGGGGTTGCCTAATCACACATATGAAGTTTTGGAAAGATCAGACTTTTTTAACCCTTCGAAACAGCCCCTGAGACACCAATTATGGCACTTCCGGTTGGCACAGGAAGTTATAAATCAACACATATCCTCATTGGGGTATGCTGTTACAGAATCCTGAGTTTTAAGTCCTTACGTTAAGAATTGACTGATCTACACAGGGTTGAATGCACTATGTCTATCAAACTGCATGCAGTGTATGGGTAAACACTTTTAGGGGCATTTTAACCACTTCCGGTTGGTCCAGGAAGCTTAGAATCAACACAGGTAGACCTCATAGTGGCCTGATGGACTGGTACCGAAGACAGGTTCATACGGCATTCATAACCCACATAGGCCTCAGGTTGAAATTAGGGGTGCAGGCAATGTATTCCTATGGGGAGAGATGACACTGTAATCTGTGAGATCAAAAAACACTGTTTTACTGTGAAGGGTTAATGCCACACGGTCAAGGTTAGGCTTGTTCAGATCGGGAGGACCTTAGGAACATTCATGTGGTGGAATTTTTCTTCTCACTCTAACGGTTCTCTCACTGTCACCCAAAAGCAAATGACATTGTGGTGCAGGCTTCATTTTGGGCCTACTATTGTAATGGTCGCTGCGCCTAGACCGAGCGAGCTACAGTCAAGCGGGATAGCTCGTTGAACTCAGAACAGTCTGGAGACTATGGTGATGCCATTTTTTGTGTTGATTTCAGAATGCCATTTTGGTGATGGTCCCTCTCCGTTTAAACATATTGCAAATGTACAAAAGTCAACTAGCAAGTCAGTGTCCATCAGTCAATTAGATGTCATTATGACACCAAATGGATATCAATTGACACCAAACCCACTTTTTCCTACTCATTTAGTAGCCAACTATCACATATGTCAGAGCAGTCCCATAATTCACAGCGCCTTCAGTTGAAAACCTAATAAAAAGGTAAAACACATAGTTACGTTCTAGCTGTGGGTCCAGTTCGGACATTATGTGAAGTCCTATGTGAGGCGACCCCGAATCCCGAGTTTCGGCTCGATAGGTCATTTGGTGTCCGAGAAAAACCCTAATTGGTGCTGAAAATCCACTATTTTCCATGACTTGCTACGGGGTCCTTGAATGAGCTATCGGACAGAAACGTTGGGGTCTGTCTATATGGGCCGAGACGTTCGCAATGCACCTAGTCTTGCGACTCTGGGACATTTCTAAATGTCGTCATTTTCGTGATGCAAAAATGAATTGAAGTTATTTCAAATGTACGAGGCTGTTTCTCGGTCCGAGAACCATCTAGAGCCACGTAACTCGCCACGCACCATGGCCCGGAGGTCTAGAACAGGTTTCTAAAGTTTCGGAACTCTAGGTCCGACCGTTCTTTTTTAGCTCCAACAAAGCTAACTATTGCGGCCACTGTCTGTCTCTACGCACCCCAATACGTCCCTCCATCCAAGTTGTGTTTTAGTGCAATTTTTTTTTCCTTTGATTTTTTTGGGGAAAAATGACTGATTTACAGTTCATGGGGGTTGCCTAATCACATATATGAAGTTTTGGACAGATCTGACTTTTTTAACCCTTCGAAACAGCCCCTGAGACACCAATTATGGCACTTCCGGTTGGCACAGGAAGCTATAAATCACCACATGTCTTGATTGACATGGCCACTTACAGAATCCCGAGTTTTAAGTCTTTACGTTAAGAATTGACTGATCTACACAGGGTTGAATGCACTATGTCTATCAAACTGCATGCAATGTATGGGTAAACACTTTTAGGGTGATTTGAACCACTTCCGGTTGGTCCAGGAAGCTTAGAATCAACACAGGTAGACCTCATAGTGGCCTGATGGACTGGTACCGAAGACAGGTTCATACGGCATTCATAACCCACATAGGCCTCAGGTTGAATTTTGTGGTGCAGGCTATGTATTCCTATGGGGAGAGATGACACTGTAATCTGTGAGATCAAAAAACACTGTTTTACTGTGAAGGGTTAATGCCACACGGTCAAGGTTAGGCTTGTTCAGATCGGGAGGACCTTAGGAACATTCCTATGGTGGAATTTTTCTTCTCACCCTAACGGTTCTCTCACTGTCACTCAAAAGCAAATGACATTGTGGTGCAGGCTTCATTTTGGGCCTTCTATTCTAATGGTTGCTGCGCCTAGACCGAGCGAGCTACGGTCAAGCGGGATAGCTCGTTGAACTCAGAACAGTCTGGAGACTATGGTGATGCCATTTTTTGTGTTGATTTCAGAATGCCATTTTGGTGATGGTCCCTCTCTGTTTAAACATATTGCAAATGTACAAAAGTCAACTAGCAAGTCAGTGTCCATCAGTCAATTAGATGTCATTATGACACCAAACCCACTGTTTCCTACTCATTTAGATGCCAACTATCATATATGTCAGAGCAGTCCCATAATTCACAGCGCCTCTAGTTTAAAACATAATAAAAAGGTAAAACACATAGTTACGTTCTAGCTGCGGGTCCAGTTCGGACATTATGCGAAGTCCTATGTGAGGCGACCCCGAATCCCGAGTTTCGGCTCGATAGGTCATTTGGTGTCCGAGAAAAACCCTAATTGGTGCTGAAAATCCACTTATTTCCATGCCTTGCTACGGGGTCCTTGAACGAGCTATCGGACAGAAACTTTGGGGTCCGTCTCTATGGGCCGAGCCGGTTTCAACGCACCTAGCCTTGCGTCTCTGAGACTTTTCTAAACGTCGTCATTTTCGTGATGCAAAAATGAATTGAAGTTATTCCAAATGTACGAGGCTGTTTCTCGGTCCGAGAACCGTCTAGAGCCACGTAACTCGCCACGCACCATGGCCCGGAGGTCTAGAACAGGTTTCTAAAGTTTCGGAACTCTAGGTCCGACCGTTCTTTTTTAGCTAGAACAAAGCTAACTATTGCGGCCACTGTCTGTCTCTACGCACCCCAATACGTCCCTCCATCCAAGTTGTGTTTTAGTGCAATTTTTTTTTCCTTTGATTTTTTTTGGGAAAAATGACTGATTTACAGTTCATGGGGGTTGCCTAATCACATATATGAAGTTTTGGACAGATCTGAATTTTTTAACCCTTCGAAACAGCCCCTGAGACACCAATTATGGCACTTCCGGTTGGCACAGGAAGCTATAAGTCACCACATATCCTCATTGGGGTATGCTGTTACAGAATCCTGAGTTTTAAGTCCTTACGTTAAGAATTGACTGATCTACACAGGGTTGAATGCACTATGTCTATCAAACTGCATGCAGTGTATGGGTAAACACTTTTAGGGGCATTTTAACCACTTCCGGTTGGTCCAGGAAGCTTAGAATCGACACAGGTAGACCTCATAGTGGCCTGATGGACTGGTACCGAAGACAGGTTCATACGGCATTCATAACCCACATAGGCCTCAGGTTGAAATTAGGGGTGCAGGCAATGTATTCCTATGGGGAGAGATGACACTGTAATCTGTGAGATCAAAAAACCCTGTTTTACTGTGAAGGGTTAATGCCACACGGTCAAGGTTAGGCTTGTTGAGATCGGGAGGACCTTAGGAACATTCATGTGGTGGAATTTTTCTTCTCACCCTAACGGTTCTCTCACTGTCACTCAAAAGCAAATGACATTGTGGGGCAGGCTTCATTTTGGGCCTACTATTCTAATGGTCGGTTATTGTGTTATTTCAGAAAATCATAGAAAATCACAGAAATGTCGCAGAGCTCCGCAGCACACTTTAAAAAGATTCGTATGAACACCCTGCAACTGGATCTGTAACCGTTGAAAAAAAAAAACGCCTATTTGTGACCATCACCAATATGTCATTGTTCCGTTTCTCTTAAATGACGATAGATAAATGGCTGGTTCTTTTTTTATTGACACCGGAGGCTCCTTGGCTTTGACCCGAAGTGGAAAAATAATTTCTCTACTTCCATTTTAAGCCTTTAATCCCAGAAAAATGGCCGTAGCTCAAAAACCGTCGAGGCCTAGACGCCATCCCGTTCGGGGCCAACTGCCCGTTACGCCAACCCTACGCTCGCCAAGTTTCGGCTTCGAAATATTTTCAGTTTTTGAGATAAGGCCCCGTCGCGATTCGTGATGTTTTGCCAAATTGCCATATGATTCCGTATGCCATCTGGTGGGAGTGTCCGGGACGGCGGAAAAACGGTCCGAAACTTTTTTTTTTTTTTAAACGGAAACCGAAAGTCCGACAAAGTTCATTCGACGACTTCCCGGTAGGTCCGGCCCTACCGCACGTCCCGACGCCGACCGCGAATTTTACAAACGATTTCGGACGTCGGGTAAGGGACCGTACATTTGCAATATGGACTTTCTCACTGATCATACACGAAATGCCGAAATGTTCCCTTAAGGTATGAAAGGGAGGTGTATTTGTATTTAGACAGAAAGGGAGGTGTATTTGTATTTAGACAGAGAGAGAGGTGTATTTAGACAGAGAGGGAGGTGTATTTAGACAGAGAGGGAGGTGTATTTAGACAGAGAGGGAGGTGTATTTAGACAGAGAGGGAGGTGTATTTAGACAGAAAGGGAGGTGTATTTAGTCAGAAAGGGAGGTGTATTTGTATTTAGACAGAGAGGGAGGTGTATTTAGACAGAGGGGGAGGTGTATTTAGACAGAGAGGGAGGTGTATTTGTATTTAGACAGAGAGAGAGGTGTATTTAGACAGAGAGGGAGGTGTATTTAGACAGTGAGGGAGGTGTATTTAGACAGAGAGGGAGGTGTATTTAGACAGAGAGGGAGGTGTATTTAGACAGAAAGGGAGGTGTATTTGTATTTAGACAGAAAGGGAGGTGTATTTGTATTTAGACAGAGAGAGAGGTGTATTTAGACAGAGAGGGAGGTGTATTTAGACAGAGAGGGAGGTGTATTTAGACAGAGAGGGAGGTGTATTTAGACAGAGAGGGAGGTGTATTTAGACAGAAAGGGAGGTGTATTTAGTCAGAAAGGGAGGTGTATTTGTATTTAGACAGAGAGGGAGGTGTATTTAGACAGAGGGGGAGGTGTATTTAGACAGAGAGGGAGGTGTATTTGTATTTAGACAGAGAGGGAGGTGTATTTAGACAGAGAGGGAGGTGTATTTGTATTTAGACAGAGAGGGAGGTGTATTTAGACAGAGAGGGAGGTGTATTTGTATTTAGACAGAGAGAGAGGTGTATTTAGACAGAGAGGGTGGTGTATTTAGACAGAGAGGGTGGTGTATTCAGACAGAGAGGGTGGTGTATTTAGACAGAGAGGGTGGTGTATTTAGACAGAGAGGGAGGTGTATTTGTATTTAGACAGAGAGGGAGGTGTATTTAGACAGAGAGGGTGGTGTATTTGTATTTAGACAGAAAGGGAGGTGTATTTGTATTTAGACAGAAAGGGAGGTGTATTTGTATTTAGACAGAGAGGGAGGTGTATTTAGAAAGAGGGGGAGGTGTATTTAGACAGAGAGGGAGGTGTATTTGTATTTAGACAGAAAGGGAGGTATATTTGTATTTAGACAGAGAGGGAGGTGTATTTAGAAAGATAGGGAGGTGTATTTAGACAGAGAGGGAGGTGTATTTAGACAGAGAGGGAGGTGTATTCTGTATTTAGACAGAAAGGGAGGTGTATTTGTATTTAGACAGAGAGGGAGGTGTATTTGTATTTAGACAGAGAGGGAGGTGTATTTGTATTTAGACAGAGAGGGAGGTGTATTTAGACAGAGAGGGAGGTGTATTTAGACAGAGAGGGAGGTGTATTTGTATTTAGACAGAGAGAGAGGTGTATTTAGAAAGAGAGGGAGGTGTATTTAGACAGAAAGGGAGGTGTATTTAGTCAGAAAGGGAGGTGTATTTGTATTTAGACAGAGAGGGAAATGTATTTAGACAGAGAGGGAGGTGTATTTAGACAGAGAGGGTGGTGTATTTGTATTTAGACAGAGAGAGAAATGTATTTAGACAGAGAGGGAGGTGTATTTGTATTTAGACAGAGAGGGAGGTGTATTTAGACAGAGAGGGAGGTGTATTTGTATTTAGACAGAGAGGGAAATGTATTTAGACAGAGAGGGAGGTGTATTTAGACAGAAAGGGAGGTGTATTTAGTCAGAAAGGGAGGTGTATTTGTATTTAGACAGAGAGGGAGGTGTATTTAGTCAGAAAGGGTGGTGTATTTGTATTTATACAGAGAGGGAGGTGTATTTAGACAGAGGGGGAGGTGTATTTAGACAGAGAGAGAGGTGTATTTAGACAGAGAGGGAGGTGTATTTAGACAGAGAGGGAGGTGTATTTGTATTTAGACAGAGAGGGAGGTGTATTTAGACAGAGAGGGTGGTGTATTTGTATTTAGACAGAGAGGGAGGTGTATTTAGAAAGAGAGGGAGGTGTATTTAGACAGAGAGGGAGGTGTATTTAGACAGAGAGGGTGGTGTATTTGTATTTAGACAGAGAGAGAGGTGTATTTAGACAGAGAGGGAGGTGTATTTAGACAGAGAGAGAGGTGTATTTAGACAGAGAGGGAGGTGTATTTGTATTTAGACAGAAAGGGAGGTGTATTTAGACAGCGAGGGAGGTGTATTTGTATTTAGACAGAGAGGGAGGTGTATTTGTATTTAGACAGAGAGGGTGGTGTAGTTAGACAGAAAGGGAGTTGTATTTGTATTTAGACAGAGAGAGAGGTGTATTTAGACAGAGGGAGGTGTATTTAGACAGAGAGGGAGGTGTATTTAGACAGAGAGGGAGGTGTATTTAGACAGCGAGGGAGGTGTATTTGTATTTAGACAGAGAGGGAGGTGTATTTGTATTTAGACAGAGAGAGAGGTGTATTTAGAAAGAGAGGGAGGTGTATTTAGACAGAAAGGGAGGTGTATTTAGTCAGAAAGGGAGGTGTATTTGTATTTAGACAGAGAGGGAAATGTATTTAGACAGAGAGGGAGGTGTATTTAGACAGAGAGGGTGGTGTATTTGTATTTAGACAGAGAGAGAAATGTATTTAGACAGAGAGGGAGGTGTATTTAGACAGAGAGGGAGGTGTATTTAGACAGAGAGGGAGGTGTATTTGTATTTAGACAGAGAGGGAAATGTATTTAGACAGAGAGGGAGGTGTATTTAGACAGAAAGGGAGGTGTATTTAGTCAGAAAGGGAGGTGTATTTGTATTTAGACAGAGAGGGAGGTGTATTTAGTCAGAAAGGGTGGTGTATTTGTATTTATACAGAGAGGGAGGTGTATTTAGACAGAGGGGGAGGTGTATTTAGACAGAGAGAGAGGTGTATTTAGACAGAGAGGGAGGTGTATTTAGACAGAGAGGGAGGTGTATTTGTATTTAGACAGAGAGGGAGGTGTATTTAGACAGAGAGGGTGGTGTATTTGTATTTAGACAGAGAGGGAGGTGTATTTGTATTTAGACAGAGAGGGAGGTGTATTTAGACAGAGAGGGAGGTGTATTTGTATTTAGACAGAGAGAGAGGTGTATTTAGACAGAGAGGGTGGTGTATTTAGACAGAGAGGGTGGTGTATTCAGACAGAGAGGGTGGTGTATTTAGACAGAGAGGGTGGTGTATTTAGACAGAGAGGGAGGTGTATTTGTATTTAGACAGAGAGGGAGGTGTATTTAGACAGAGAGGGTGGTGTATTTGTATTTAGACAGAAAGGGAGGTGTATTTGTATTTAGACAGAAAGGGAGGTGTATTTGTATTTAGACAGAGAGGGAGGTGTATTTAGAAAGAGGGGGAGGTGTATTTAGACAGAGAGGGAGGTGTATTTGTATTTAGACAGAAAGGGAGGTATATTTGTATTTAGACAGAGAGGGAGGTGTATTTAGAAAGATAGGGAGGTGTATTTAGACAGAGAGGGAGGTGTATTTAGACAGAGAGGGAGGTGTATTCTGTATTTAGACAGAAAGGGAGGTGTATTTGTATTTAGACAGAGAGGGAGGTGTATTTGTATTTAGACAGAGAGGGAGGTGTATTTGTATTTAGACAGAGAGGGAGGTGTATTTAGACAGAGAGGGAGGTGTATTTAGACAGAGAGGGAGGTGTATTTGTATTTAGACAGAGAGAGAGGTGTATTTAGAAAGAGAGGGAGGTGTATTTAGACAGAAAGGGAGGTGTATTTAGTCAGAAAGGGAGGTGTATTTGTATTTAGACAGAGAGGGAAATGTATTTAGACAGAGAGGGAGGTGTATTTAGACAGAGAGGGTGGTGTATTTGTATTTAGACAGAGAGAGAAATGTATTTAGACAGAGAGGGAGGTGTATTTGTATTTAGACAGAGAGGGAGGTGTATTTAGACAGAGAGGGAGGTGTATTTGTATTTAGACAGAGAGGGAAATGTATTTAGACAGAGAGGGAGGTGTATTTAGACAGAAAGGGAGGTGTATTTAGTCAGAAAGGGAGGTGTATTTGTATTTAGACAGAGAGGGAGGTGTATTTAGTCAGAAAGGGTGGTGTATTTGTATTTATACAGAGAGGGAGGTGTATTTAGACAGAGGGGGAGGTGTATTTAGACAGAGAGAGAGGTGTATTTAGACAGAGAGGGAGGTGTATTTAGACAGAGAGGGAGGTGTATTTGTATTTAGACAGAGAGGGAGGTGTATTTAGACAGAGAGGGTGGTGTATTTGTATTTAGACAGAGAGGGAGGTGTATTTAGAAAGAGAGGGAGGTGTATTTAGACAGAGAGGGAGGTGTATTTAGACAGAGAGGGTGGTGTATTTGTATTTAGACAGAGAGAGAGGTGTATTTAGACAGAGAGGGAGGTGTATTTAGACAGAGAGAGAGGTGTATTTAGACAGAGAGGGAGGTGTATTTGTATTTAGACAGAAAGGGAGGTGTATTTAGACAGCGAGGGAGGTGTATTTGTATTTAGACAGAGAGGGAGGTGTATTTGTATTTAGACAGAGAGGGTGGTGTAGTTAGACAGAAAGGGAGTTGTATTTGTATTTAGACAGAGAGAGAGGTGTATTTAGACAGAGGGAGGTGTATTTAGACAGAGAGGGAGGTGTATTTAGACAGAGAGGGAGGTGTATTTAGACAGCGAGGGAGGTGTATTTGTATTTAGACAGAGAGGGAGGTGTATTTGTATTTAGACAGAGAGAGAGGTGTATTTAGAAAGAGAGGGAGGTGTATTTAGACAGAAAGGGAGGTGTATTTAGTCAGAAAGGGAGGTGTATTTGTATTTAGACAGAGAGGGAAATGTATTTAGACAGAGAGGGAGGTGTATTTAGACAGAGAGGGTGGTGTATTTGTATTTAGACAGAGAGAGAAATGTATTTAGACAGAGAGGGAGGTGTATTTGTATTTAGACAGAGAGGGAGGTGTATTTAGACAGAGAGGGAGGTGTATTTGTATTTAGACAGAGAGGGAAATGTATTTAGACAGAGAGGGAGGTGTATTTAGACAGAAAGGGAGGTGTATTTAGTCAGAAAGGGAGGTGTATTTGTATTTAGACAGAGAGGGAGGTGTATTTAGTCAGAAAGGGTGGTGTATTTGTATTTATACAGAGAGGGAGGTGTATTTAGACAGAGGGGGAGGTGTATTTAGACAGAGAGAGAGGTGTATTTAGACAGAGAGGGAGGTGTATTTAGACAGAGAGGGAGGTGTATTTGTATTTAGACAGAGAGGGAGGTGTATTTAGACAGAGAGGGTGGTGTATTTGTATTTAGACAGAGAGGGAGGTGTATTTAGAAAGAGAGGGAGGTGTATTTAGACAGAGAGGGAGGTGTATTTAGACAGAGAGGGTGGTGTATTTGTATTTAGACAGAGAGAGAGGTGTATTTAGACAGAGAGGGAGGTGTATTTAGACAGAGAGAGAGGTGTATTTAGACAGAGAGGGAGGTGTATTTGTATTTAGACAGAAAGGGAGGTGTATTTAGACAGCGAGGGAGGTGTATTTGTATTTAGACAGAGAGGGAGGTGTATTTGTATTTAGACAGAGAGGGTGGTGTAGTTAGACAGAAAGGGAGTTGTATTTGTATTTAGACAGAGAGAGAGGTGTATTTAGACAGAGGGAGGTGTATTTAGACAGAGAGGGAGGTGTATTTAGACAGCGAGGGAGGTGTATTTGTATTTAGACAGAGAGGGAGGTGTATTTGTATTTAGACAGAGAGGGAGGTGTATTTGTATTTAGACAGAGAGGGAGGTGTATTTAGACAGATTGGGAGGTGTATTTAGACAGAGAGGGTGGTGTATTTAGACAGAGAGTGAGGTGTATTCAGACAGAGAGGGAGGTGTATTTAGACAGAGAGGGAGGTGTATTTGTATTTAGACAGAAAGGGAGGTGTATTTGTATTTAGACAGAGAGGGAGGTATATTTAGACAGAGAGGGAGGTGTATTTGTATTTAGACAGAAAGGGAGGTGTATTTGTATTTAGACAGAGAGGGAGGTATATTTAGACAGAGAGGGAGGTGTATTTAGACAGAGAGGGAGGTGTATTTAGACAGAGAGGGTGGTGTATTTGTATTTAGACAGAGAGGGAGGTGTATTTAGACAGAGAGGGAGGTGTATTTAGACAGAGAGGGAGATGTATTTAGACAGAGAGGGTGGTGTATTTAGACAGAGAGTGAGGTGTATTCAGACAGAGAGGGAGGTGCATTTAGACAGAGGGTGGTGTATTCAGACAGAGAGGGAGGTGTATTTAGACAGAGAGGGAGGTGTATTTAGACAGAGAGGGAGGTGTATTTAGACAGAGAGAGGGCTGTATTTAGACAGAGAGGGAGGTGTATTTAGACAGAGAAGGAGGTGTATTTAGACAGAGAGGGAGGTGTATTTAGACAGAGAGAGAGGTGTATTTAGACAGAGAGGGAGGTGTATTTAGACAGAGAGAGAGGTGTATTTAGACAGAAAGGGAGGTGTATTTGTATTTAGACAGAGAGAGAGGTGTATTTAGACAGAGAGAGGGCTGTATTTAGACAGAGAGGGAGGTGTATTTAGACAGAGAAGGAGGTGTATTTAGACAGAGAGAGAGGTGTATTTAGACAGAGAGGGAGGTGTATTTAGACAGAGAGAGAGGTGTATTTAGACAGAGAGGGAGGTGTATTTAGACAGAGAGGGAGGTGTATTTAGACAGAGAGGGTGGTGTATTTAGACAGAGGGTGGTGTATTTGTATTTAGACAGAAAGGGAGGTGTATTTGTATTTAGACAGAGAGAGAGGTGTATTTAGACAGAGAGAGAGGTGTATTTAGACAGAGAGGGAGGTGTATTTAGACAGAGAGGGTGGTGTATTTAGACAGAGAGAGAGGTGTAATTCAGACAAAGGGGGAGGTGTATTTATATGTGTCATCTAGGTGTCATTCCCAAGTCTGTGTCTAAAATGTCAACTCGGTTTCCTTGTGGAATGTTTGTTTACAGCCCACATGTAAATCGAGGGTTGGGAGTTACCGGGAGTTACCACAAGGTAAATCCTTTCCATGTAGCACCTCCCATCGTCGAATCCCACACGTTCTGTAAACAAACAACCACACGTTCTGTAAACAAACAAGCGGAGAGCTCGAGAGAGGAGCCGGAAGCAGGGAATTCCAGTACACAGCACAGTAACACATTCCTGTTGTCTATGTATAATGGATCAATAAAGATGACATTGTATTGTATTAAAAACCTCCTCCAGTGATTTAAAAAATAATAATTTTCCTGTTGAAAAGCGATATCCCAAGTATAAATGCAGTAAAGTAAACACACTAAAGAGCCTCCACCATAGAGATCAAAAGAGGAAATGGGGATGGGGTTCAGCTGGCAACTACCCTTTCCTGGTTGTTAGGCTGGCAACTACCCTTCCCTTGTTGTTAGGCTGGCAACTACCCTTCCTGGTTGTTAGGCTGGCAACTACCCTTCCTTGTTGTTAGGCTGGCAACTATCCTTCCCTTGTTGTTAGGCTGGCAACTACCCTTCCTGGTTGTTAGGCTGGCAACTACCCTTCCTGGTTGTTAGGCTGGTGAGTACCCCTTCCCTTGTTGTTAGGCTGGCAACTACCCTTCCCTTGTTGTTAGGCTGGCAACTACCCTTCCTGGTTGTTCGGCTGGCAACTACCCTTCCTGGTTGTTAGGCTGGCGAGTACCCTTCCTGGTTGTTAGGCTAGCGAGTACCCCTTCCTGGTTGTTAGGCTAGCGAGTACCCCTTCCTGGTTGTTAGGCTAGCGAGCAAATGGGGTTAACAACTATTTATGTTATTTGATGACACTCATCAAATGAGGACCACAAACGCAAAAGTAGTTTGTAGTCCAACAAAAGTAGTCTAACATTATATTATTATTTTTAAATCTACCTAGGTGACATTGTCTGCTGAACCCCATTTCTCCCTCAAAACAGTCAGAATTCATCTAAGCTAAAACAATACATCTGTCTAATGTTTACGTTTTTGTTTGTTGCTAAGGAAGTGTTAGTCACCTCATTTTTAATATACAGTAGCTAAGGATTATTGTCCTTCAATTATCAATATTTATATAATTATCAATATTTATATAATTATCAATATTTATATAATATATCACATTTCTGAAGTTTGGCTATGGGGACGAAAGCTACTGCTATACATTTGCCCAACATCAGCTTGCTAGCTGAGCCAGTCACTGAAACGATGCTGCTAAACAACCAGTTTATCGACTTCACACACGACTTCACACACAATGTTGAATCTTTCCAACAAAAGTTAGGTAGCAAGTTACTGTAGCTAGTAGAGCTAATGCTATTATCATTGTCATGAGTTTAAGTGAAGCAGCTGTTCTGACGAAAGTCATTGCAGTCGTCTCCTGAGTCAGCTGACCCAACGATACAAAGTAAGCCTACATTTAGCGATCGCAGAGAAACATGCTAATCTAAAGGACTGATTTCTGATAACAGTCCCATTTTAATTGTTAGGGCTGCATGTCTACAACTTCATGGTAATTCAAAAAAAAAAGACCAAACCATACTTTTTATGTTATGTAAAGGTAGCTATGACAGTAAACGATCTACAATAGTTAGCGAAGAGAACAGGGTGCCATTTGTGCTCCTTTGCAAAAAAGAAAACTCATTGGGACTCCCTGCTCCAATAATAAAATATATACAAATTGTCCTGGCAGTGACAGCGAGCACAAGGAGTGGAATGTTAATCTGAACAGGTTGTGGATTTCAGGCTAAATTCCTCTCCGAACTAAAGTTAGAATATGCATTGATGTGCTTGTTATCCACATAACAATGCAAATATATTGTGGTTGAGCGAGCGCAGATCAGCTGGAACAACACGTGGAACTGCTGCTGCTGCTGACGTCACATTGGCCATTTAATAAACGACTTGACGGGCCGAGTCAGGTACACGTTTTCAGGTGCAAGAGACCAGTCTTACTCGGAGCTTCAAGGTAGTAGTAGCAGTAGTAGTAGTAGTAGTAGTATCTGGACCTACACGTTTCACTGCTTCAGAAGACACTGCTTGAAGCCTCAACATGAAGTTCACCATGACCCTGCTGGTGAGTAAAACTAGTGAAATTAGGCTTTGAATGAAAGGGGTTTCACATTGACATTGTGTGATGCAGATTACAATTTTTGGTGAGGTTACACTTCACAGTTCCTCCTATAGCTGTGGAATTACACTTGACAGTTCATTATATAGCTGTGTAATAACCCTGTAATTAAACGTGACAGGTCATTATATAGCTGTGGAATAACCCTGTAATTAAACGTGACAGTTCATTATATAGCTGTGGAATAACCCTGTAATTAAACGTGACAGGTCATTATATAGCTGTGGAATAACCCTGTAATTAAACGTGACAGGTCATTATATAGCTGTGGAATAACCCTGTAATGAAACGTGACAGGTCATTATATAGCTGTGGAATAACCCTGTAATTAAACGTGACAGGTCATTATATAGCTGTGGAATAACCCTGTAATTAAACGTGACAGGTCATTATATAGCTGTGTAATAACCCTGTAATTAAACGTGACAGTTCATTATATAGCTGTGGAATAACCCTGTAATTAAACGTGACAGGTCATTATATAGCTGAGTAATAACCCTGTAATGAAACGTGACAGGTCATTATATAGCTGTGGAATAACACCAATTACATTAGTAATCCGCTGTGTTGACCTATTGGATTGACCTACTATTATTTAATTTGTTACTATTTAATAACAACATTGTTGAATTTGACAATCTTGTATTTTTTTGTTGCTGTGTGAATTCAGGGGTTTTTCTGCTGGTGTGTCTAGTGATGCATTTTCTGCGCAGTAACCCTTAGATTCTGCACGGAAATTCCATCAATTTAGACCAGTCCACTGGCCTAAAGATAGACCAGAACTGTCCTATGGCCAGCCTGTTTCTGGATTTGACAATGTTGCCTTGTTCTTGTGAATTTAGGCTTTGCTGCTGTCTAGTCTGGCGAGGAGCGCTCTGTGTACAAGCTCTCATAACCAATGCTGTACTGCCAGTCACAGGTGCACACCGTTGCACAACAGAATGTCACTGAACCGACTGAAAATTCCCACGCAAAACATTCATCTTGGGAAAATCTCACTGGCCCCCTGGAATTACACGTGAGTAGCCTGGGGTTTGAATCACAATGGAGCTAGGTGGGCTGAGCACCCCTATAGCAAATCAAGAACCCCCATAAGAATTGTAATATCAACCCCACCCCCCATCCCCCCATCCCCCCAAAAAAGGTTGAATAAGGGCAAGTTGTAGCAGTAGTAGTAGTAGTACTAGTAGAATCAGCAATAGTAGTAGTAGTAGCAGCAGTAGCAGTAGCAGCAGTAGTAGTAGCAGCAGTAGTAGTAGCAGTAGTAGTAGCAGTAGTAGTAATAGTAGCAGTAGTAGTAGCAGTAGTAGCAGTAGTAGCAGTAGCAGTAGTAGTAGCAGTAGTAGTAATAGTAGCAGTAGTAGTAGCAGTAGTAGCAGTAGTAGTAGCAGTAGCAGTAGCAGTAGCAGTAGTAGCAGTAGCAGTAGTAGTAGCAGTAGTAGCAGTAGTAGTAGCAGTAGCAGTAGTAGCAGCAGTAGTAGCAGTAGTAGTAGCAATAGCAGTAGTAGTAGCAGTAGTAGCAGTAGTAGTAGCAATAGCAGTAGTAGCAGCAGTAGTAGCAGTAGTAGCAGCAGTAGTAGCAGCAGTAGTAGCAGTAGTAGCAGTAGTAGTAGCAATAGCAGTAGTAGCAGTAGTAGTAGCAGTAGCAGTAGTAGCGGCAGTAGTTGTAATAGTAATAGTAATAGCAGTAGCAGTAGTAGCAGTAGCAGCAGTAGTAGTAGCAGCAGTAGTAGTAGTAGTAGTACCAGTAGTAGTAGTAGTAGTAGTAGTAGCAGCAGTAGCAGTAGTAGTAGCAGTAGTAGTAGTAGTAGTAGTAGTAGTAGTAGTAGTAGCAGTAGTAGTAGCAGTAGTAGTAGTAGTAGTAGTAGTAGCAGTAGTAGTAGCAGTAGTAGTAGTAGTAGTAGCAGCAGTTGTAGTAGTAGCAGTAGCAGTAGCAGTAGTAGTAGCAGTAGTAGTAGTAGTAGCAGTAGTAGCAGCAGTTGTAGTAGGAGCAACAGGAGGAGTTTTTATTGTATTTTATTTATTTAACCAGGTAGGCCAGTTGAGAACACCTTTATTTAACCAGGTAGGCTAGTTGAGAACACCTTTATTTAACCAGGTAGGCTAGTTGAGAACACCTTTATTTAACCAGGTAGGCCAGTTGAGAACACCTTTATTTTAACCAGGTAGGCTAGTTGAGAACACCTTTATTTAACCAGGTAGGCTAGTTGAGAACAAGTTCTCATTTGCAACTGCGACCTGGCCAAGATAAAGCGTAGCAATTCGACACATACAACAACACAGAGTTACACATGGAATAAACAAAACATACAGTCAATAATACAGTAGAACAAAAGAAAACAAAAAGTCTATATACAGTGAGTTCAAATGAGGTAAGTTAAGGAAATAAATAGGCCATGGTGGTGAAGTAATTACAATATAGCAATTAAACACTGGAATGGTAGATCGGCAGAAGATGAATGTGCAAGTAGAGATACTGGGGTGCAAAGGAGCAAGATAAATAAATAAATACAGTATGTGGATGAGGTAGATAGATGGGCTGTTTACAGATGGGCTATGTACAGGTGCAGTGATCTGTAAGCTGCTCTGACAGCTGGTGCTTAAAGCTAGTAAGGGAGATGTGAGTCTCCAGCTTCAGAGATTTTTGCAATTCGTTCCAGTCATGGGCAGCAGAGAACTGGAAGGAAAGGCGTAGTAGCAGTTGGTGATATTTGTTGTGGTAGCTTATTACCTAATTTTTTACTTCCTTCTCTTTAAGAATTGACACGAAAGAAAACAGGACACCACAACACATCAAGAACGCTTCCTGTTTGCCTTGTGTGGACAAGGGGCTGAAGGCAGTTCCGATTCAGTATGAGATTGATTTAATTCACAGAATAAGATGTGTTGATAAATTTGTTCCTTGTATGTGTCCTTGCTGGATTAATGTAGGCTGCACCTGTGTGAGAGAATAACTCTGTGTGTAAGAGAATAAACTGGTGTTGTATTTCTGCTATAGGTATCTTCCTGAGTAGAGTATGTATTGGCCTGCATCCCAAATGATTCCCTATTCCCTATATAGTGCACTGCAGAAACAAATATATTTTAGGGTTTTACCAGCATTTGCAACTTGAGTCTGATAATTTTCTGTACAAAACAATTAATCTGATAATACTTGTGGAATATAATTATTATTTTATTTAAACACGTGATATATGTTTTCCTGTTTCTTGAAATACTTTGCAAAGGAAACTTATATATGAAAAACTGAACTATTCATTCCTTTATAATAGATGTTCCCATCCAGAGGAACATATTTTCATGCATATTTTCATGCTCGTCCCCTGTGGGAATCAAACCCAACAACCCTAGCATTGCAAGTGCCATGCTCTATGAGCCACATCCTCACAAACCATTTGATGTCTCAATGTACTCAATTACTGTATTGGTCATTGTTTATCTCCATGACGATAGAAAGTCTACAGGTACAAATGTAGTTGACAAGCCTATGTACAATATTTTTTTTATTTTACCTTTTATTTAACTAGGCAAGTCAGTTAAAGAACAAATTCTTATTTTAAATGACGGCCTAGGAACAGTGGGTTAACTGCCTTGTTCAGGGGCAGAACGACAGATTTTGTACCTTGTCAGCTCGGGGGTTTGAACTTGCAACCTTCCGGTTACTAGTCCAACTCTCTAACTAGGCTACCCTGCCGCCCTAATATAGCAATGTACATTTACATTAAATGGTTTGTAAGGATGGTAAATTAATACTGCACCACAAAGTGGTTGTTTAACATATAATTTGATAAAGAAAAATATTTAATTTGATGTGGATATGTTGTGTCTTTTTCACTTTTTGATGTAAAACATTTTTTGAGGACAAGAGTTTAGTTCTTTCTGGATTCCGTTGGAATGACAATCACAGAGAAAGAGACAGGGTTGTGTTCTTTCTGGATTCCATTAGAATGACAATCACAGAGAAAGAGACAGGGTTGTGTTCTTTCTGGATTCCATTAGAATGACAATCACAGAGAAAGAGACAGGGTTGTGTTCTTTCTGGATTCCATTAGAATGACAATCACAGAGAAAGAGACAGGGTTGTGTTCTTTCTGGATTCCGTTGGAATGACAATCACAGAGAAAGAGACAGGGTTGTGTTCTTTCTGGATTCCGTTGGAATGACAATCACAGAGAAAGAGACAGGGTTGTGTTCTTTCTGGATTCCGTTAGAATGACAATCACAGAGAAAGCGACAGGGTTGTGTTCTTTCTGGATTCCGTTAGAATGACAATCACAGAGAAAGAGACAGGGTTGTGTTCTTTCTGGATTCCATTAGAATGACAATCACAGAGAAAGAGACAGGGTTGTGTTCTTTCTGGATTCCATTAGAATGACAATCACAGAGAAAGAGACAGGGTTGTGTTCTTTCTGGATTCCGTTAGAATGACAATCACAGAGAAAGAGACAGGGTTGTGTTCTTTCTGGATTCCATTAGAATGACAATCACAGAGAAAGAGACAGGGTTGTGTTCTTTCTGGATTCCATTAGAATGACAATCACAGAGAAAGAGACAGGGTTGTGTTCTTTCTGGATTCCATTAGAATGACAATCACAGAGAAAGAGACAGGGTTGTGTTCTTTCTGGATTCCATTAGAATGACAATCACAGAGAAAGAGACAGGGTTGTGTTCTTTCTGGATTCCGTTGGAATGACAATCACAGAGAAAGAGACAGGGTTGTGTTCTTTCTGGATTCCGTTAGAATGACAATCACAGAGAAAGAGACAGGGTTGTGTTCTTTCTGGATTCCGTTAGAATGACAATCACAGAGAAAGAGACAGGGTTGTGTTCTTTCTGGATTCCGTTAGAATGACAATCACAGAGAAAGAGACAGGGTTGTGTTCTTTCTGGATTCCGTTAGAATGACAATCACAGAGAAAGAGACAGGGTTGTGTTCTTTCTGGATTCCATTAGAATGACAATCACAGAGAAAGAGACAGGGTTGTGTTCTTTCTGGATTCCATTAGAATGACAATCACAGAGAAAGAGACAGGGTTGTGTTCTTTCTGGATTCCGTTGGAATGACAATCACAGAGAAAGAGACAGGGTTGTGTTCTTTCTGGATTCCGTTGGAATGACAATCACAGAGAAAGAGACAGGGTTGTGTTCTTTCTGGATTCCGTTAGAATGACAATCACAGAGAAAGAGACAGGGTTGTGTTCTTTCTGGATTCCGTTGGAATGACAATCACAGAGAAAGAGACAGGGTTGTGTTCTTTCTGGATTCCATTAGAATGACAATCACAGAGAAAAAGACAGGGGCAACAACTCTTACAATTCCAACTATTGAATCCTGGAAGACACTATTCTTAATTATTCAACTACCTTTTGTTTTGCCAAAGCTGAGAAGCTGAACAAATGTGCCCTGTGCTACAGACATCTATATCTGTCTGCTAATACTAGTAAAGCCCAAATGCACTACTTTTGTGAGAGAAAAAAAATAATATATGATTGAAGTGGATTTAACATGTGACATCAATAAGGGATCATAGCTTTCACCTGGATTCACCTGGTCATGCTATGTGTGGAGGTCAATTACGGTTTATGTTTGTTTTTCTATGTTGTATTTTGCGTTTTGGCCTGGTATGGTTCTCAATCAGAGACAGGTGTTTTTAGTTGTCTCTGATTGAGAATCGTACTTAGGTAGCCTTTTCCCCACCAGTGTGGGTGATTATTTTCTGTTCTGTGTTTTTGTATTTCACCGTTCAGGACTGTTTCGTTCTCGTTGTTTTTGTTTTGTGTTCATATAATAAATACAATATGGACACTTACCACGCTGCGCATTGGACCTCCGATCCTTCTTACTTCTCCTCCTCAGAAGAGGAGGACGAGAATCGGTACACAGGGGCAGCTGCTAAATGACCTAGTGTTGTGTAATTTAAATATAAAATAACCTAATTTATTTTTTAGCACTGAATGGAGCAAAGGGCTTAATCATTTCTCTGGTTTTTTTAATAGCCTTGACTCCTCTAGAGGGGTTGAAAAACTTGTGTATTGTTCTATAGATGTTTATCTCTTGTAGAGAGTTTCTTGTATCTTGCTTTCGAATGGTATTGTTCTTAAATGTTAGCTATGTAATTTGACTTGTGTGATATAATTATTAAATACCTATTCCATGTCTTTTGTTTATTAATCATTTCCATTGGTTTCATTTCTTAAGGAAATATTATCTTATTGTCTTATTTGATTGTAATTCATGCATTTTGTCCAATTTGAATGTCTAACAATGTATTGTGTTTGTCAACAACTGAATGGTTATCTGGTTTAAATAAAATATTAGAGATCTACCTGATATAATTGTTTGTCGAATCTGTATCAAAAGTTGGGTTGAGAACGAGACATGTTCATTTTACTAACCTTCTCTGAAGCAGGTTCCAATGGCTCAGCTGGTTGGAGCATGATTCTTGCATATTAAATGTTATCATTATATATATTCTATCTGGGATTCACTGCAGGCAAAAAGACAACCAGTTGCTCTCAGTAGCTAGGTTTCCATCCAATTGGCGACAGATTTTCGTGCAAAAAAAAAAAAATCCTCAATAATAAAATAGACCAATTTTCCACCAATCGGACTTGTTGCAGATAAACATGCACGATGATCTAGCAAATACAAATGTAACTTTTTCCGCTTAAGATTTCATGCACCGAATAAAAATCCGAAGGTCAATGTGTTTCCATCGCATTTTCAACTCAACCAATAGTTTTGTCACAAAAAAACTGTTGCGTTTAAATAACAAATGTCCCTACTCTGGTCTTGGACACGTGTGCTCTCTAGCCAACAGCTCCGTAGATACAGGGTAAACTAAATGAAGAGATTATTACGGATTAAGCAGTCAAGCATTGATCATCATGTCAACAGAATAAGACCCTCAATATTTATTGGAAAGGAGCATAAAGCTCGAACGGATGTAGCTGGGATTGCACACTATCCCGGATTACAAAGGGAAACCCAGCCGTGAGCTGCCCAGTGAAGCAAGCCTACCAGATGAGCTAAATGCCTTCTATGATAGCTTCGAAGCAAGCAACATTGAACCATGCATGAGAGCACCAGCTGTTTCCGGACAACTGTGTGATCACCAGGGGTTGGATCCGGTTCAAGGAACAGAACCTTACTCAGGGCATGACAAGCTGGCAAGTGTCTTCAATTACATTTTTAACCTCTACATGTTTCAAGCAGACCACTATAGTCCCTGTGCCCAAGAACGCCTAGGTAACCTGTCTAAATGACTATCGCCTGTAGCACTCACATCTGTAGTCATAAAATGCTTTGAAAGGCTGGTCATGGCTCACATCAACAACATTATCCCAGACACCCTGGACCCATTCCAATTTGCATACCGCCCAAACAGATCCACAGATGACACAATCTCTAGTGGTGCGGTCCGAGAGCTTCAAGTTCCTCTATGTCCACATCACTAAGGATCTATCATGGTCCACACACACCAACACAGTCGTGAAGAGGGCACGACAATACCTCTTCCCCCTCAGAAGGCTGGAAAGATTTGGCATGTGTCCTCAGATCCTCAAAAAGTTATACAGCTGCACCCTTGAGACCATCTTGACTGGCTGCATCACTTCCTGGTATGGCGACTGGTTGCCTCAGGACTACCTGACATGATGACTCCTTGCTGTCCCCAGTCCACCTGGCCGTGCTGCTGCTCCAGTTTCAACTGTTCTGCCTGTGATTATTATTATTTGACCATGCTGGTCATTTATGAACATTTGAACATCTTGGCCATGTTCTGTTATAATCTCCACCCGGCACAGCCAGAAGAGGACTGGCCACCCCACATAGCCTGGTTCCTCTCTAGGTTTCTTCCTAGGTTTTGGCTTTTCTAGGGAGTTTTTCCTAGCCACCGTGCTTCTACACCTGCATTGCTTGCTGTTTGGGGTTTTAGGCTGGGTTTCTGTACAGCACTTTGAGATATCAGCTGATGTACGAAGGGCTATATAAACAAATTTGATTTGATTTGATTTGGCATCCGACCGTAAGTTGCTACGAAGGGCATACAGCCGGTACATAAGTGGGGCCAACCAGGACCTATCAGGCGACAGGGGTGCAACTTTGATTTTAGAAATGGGGGGGACATAACCTGACAAAACAAAGGCTACAAAACATTTCATCATTTGATTCAGGTCTAGTGTGATTTGAGGCAACAAAAAAAAAGAAGCTAAAATTAGCGAGCTAGCTTTAGCTAATATTGGTACATCATCAAATGTACTTCTGTTGAAACGTGACAAAACAAAGGCTACAAAACATTTCCATACACACAACAGCTGTTAGATACTGCTACCTGACAGACAGCGAGAGGGGATGAAACAACGGCTAACGTAACATGTCATTTGCACTGGGAATACATTTTTAAAAAACTTCTGTCAAACAGCAGTTACCTTGCCCGCTAGATCAGTCAACTAAAGAGTAGCCAGTTTCTGCTATGCTTGCTATTACAACTCGGAGAACAAAAGCGCAGACAGCAGCTGCCTCTGATCATCTTTCCCATGCTGGTCCTATACGTCAGCCTTTCAGAAGCTTTGCCTTCACACAACCTGCCTGCACAAGATGTGGTGTCCATGTGGTCCTGCTTAAACCGAAAAACAGCCTACTCGACAGCTCTGAGGTGTCCACATGGTCCTAAAGCACACCGTCCGTGTTTATATCACAGTGCAATTCTAAAACTGGGGGGAGGGGAAAAAAATACTGTTTCAGAATGTGGAGGGGTCATGTCCCCCCGTCTCCAGTGAAAGTTGCGCCCCTGCCAGGCAGTTCTCAGAGGAAAGCCCTAAAAAAAGGTTTTAAGACTCCAGCCACCCAAGTCATAGACTGTTCTCTCTGCTACTGCATGGCAAGCTGTACTGATGGAAGTCTGGAACCAACAGGACCCTGAACAGCTTCTTCCCCAAGCCATTAGATGGCTAAATAGTAGTAGAGTCCAGGTAACTATTTAACTATCTGCATTAACCCTTTTTACACCAACTCTTTTGTCTCAGCACATACACTGCTGCTACTGTTTATCGGTCACTTTACCAAGTTATCGTGACTCATTGTGTATTTATTATGACCTGTTTTATGTTTCAATTATTTCTATATTTTCTTTCTCTCTGCATTGTTGTGAACGGCCTGTAAGTAAGCATTTCATTGCTAGTCTACAGCTGTTGTTAACAAAGCAAATAAAATTTGATTTGAAATGTTTATTTGACCACCCTGTGAAGTTCATCTGTAGCCTAATAAACTGTAGTTTCCCCGAGTCTTAGTGGGAGTACCACACACCATATCATCTCGTGACTCCAAATGTACTTTGATATGATGGTTGTATCAATATTTTCGCATAAATCCGTTTCCACCATAATTTCTAGCGTAATTGTTTTTACCATCACAAAAAGATCCCACCATGTCAAACGAACAAATTATCTGTCGGCATTTATAACATTTTACCAAAACTTAATGTTTCCATTACAGCTGTGATTTCTTTTATATATGGTATGACTTTACTCGCGTAACGTAGTTTGTGGATCATTGTATTTAATTTTTTTGTAACAATATTTGCACAAAAGCCAAGTTTTGGTTTTTAATGTTTCCGTACGGAAGTAATTACTTGCGACACCGGTACCAGAAGATTTAACATCCGGTAGCGACGTTCTCTCTTTCCTGTCAGCCATTTGTGATAAAAGGTGAGAGAAAGATTTTCTCTGTTGTACGAATACAAAAATACTGTACTTTCACGAACCATAGCGGCCCAATAGGTAAAAAATATATATTGCGAAGCATCTCCGCTAACGGCAGTGCTTTATTTATTTTGAATGTTGTCGTTATTTTGGCACATTTATGGTGAAAAAAGTCGGCCGCTGTGCCCGCCACATGCTGGATGCTTCGGCGTCAACGCAAATGTTCACATGGCTTCGTATTTGCTTATGAACGTCTCCCCTCTCCACCAGAGATTGTTTAATCAATTCTGATATTTAATAAGCGCATTATTTTTCCCAGCCTAACGTTGCCATGCAAACGAGAAATGTTGAGCTTGACTAACTAACACGTTAACACATTAAGCTAGCTAGCTAATTGCTCTATACTAGCTAATGTAGTAAAAACATTTTTTAAAGTTTTTATTTAACTAGGCAAGTCAGTTAAGAACATTCTTATTTACAATGACGGCCTATGAACATAATTAATAAATATTAGGACGAGAAATGTCGCAAGTCCGGCGTATAAATCTATATTTGATGGATGTATAGACTATATGGGAAAGGGGGGTGCCTCGTCAGTTCTCCAACTGAAATGTTTCTACCAGGTTTAACCCCGGGGGGGGAGGCTGCCTGCCTTAATCGACATCCACCTGCTCCCGGGGAACAGCGGGTTTACCTCGTCAGCTCGGGGATTCTTCCGGTTACTGGCCCAACGCGCTAACCGCTATGTTACCATATGGATAGAATATATACTATATCTGAAGAATGGTATCGGTACAGCAATAGTTAAATAGCATAGGCCTTGACTAGAATACAGTGTTTACATATGAAGTGGGTAAAACGGTATGTGGTAATTAAAGGGACCAGTGTTCCATGACTTTGTACATAGGGCAGCAGTCGCTAAGGTGGTGTGTGACAGGGCAGGGTGCTGAACTTCTGTGTGGTGCAAGCTAGCTGATTAATAGCTCATCTTTTTCTCTGCTACTCACAGATCGAGTGACCGATCATCATCACCCAAAAAACAGAATGCAGAACGACGCTGGTGAATTCGTGGACCTGTACGTCCCACGTAAATGGTGAGTCCCTCCTGGCGCCACACCTGGAACGAAACAAGCCTACGGTAACGAGCAACGTTAGACGTTTGTGTAATGGATAGATAGTTGGTTTCATAGCTAGATACATAATTTGTGTTGATGAAAGCACTCTAAATGAATTTTGCCCTGTCAACAACATTAGCTAGAGTTCCTGTAAGTCTGATTCTATATGCAACTTGCTATGACCCTGTGTCTTTCAGCTCAGCAAGCAACAGAATCATCGGAGCCAAGGACCACGCCTCTATCCAGATCAACATTGCTGAGGTAATAACTAGTGGCACAAGCTATAGAACTCTATGACTTCATAATGTACTTTAGTGTCTTTGTCTCAAATGACACCCTATTTCCTATGTAATGCACTACTGAAAGTAGTGCACTACGTACAGGATCGGGTTCCATTTGAGCCACACTACAGGAGGTTGGTGGAACCTTAATTAGGGAGGACTGGGCTCGTGGTAATGACTGGAGCGGATTCAGTGGAATGGTATCAAACACATTGGTTAGCAGGTGTTTGATGCCATTCAATTTGCTCGGTTCTGGCCATTTATGAGCCGTCCTCCCCTCAGCAGCCTCCACGGAAACACACCCAGTAGTCTTTCATTGATCTGGGCCCAGTTTCCCCGAAAGCGATGGAAGTTGAGCGTACGCGTGGTTTAACGATGCGTCTTTCCTACAACGGCCCGAAGACGCATTTTCCCAAAACGGCACACAGACAGAACAGCCGCTAAGCATGTTGTCGGAGCATGTCGATACTGATAGGGTTTAACCTCTACGGGATCTGATAGGATTTAACCTCTACGGGATCTGATAGGATTTAACCTCTACGGGATCTGATAGGATTTAACCTCTGCGGGATCTGATAGGATTTAACCTCTACGTGATCTGATAGGATTTAACCTCTACGGGATCTGATAGGATTTAACCTCTACAGGATCTGATAGGATTTAACCTCTACGGGATCTGATAGGATTTAACCTCTACGGGATCTGATAGGATTTAACCTCTACAGGATCTGATAGGATTTAACCTCTACGGGATCTGATAGGAGTTAACCTCTACGGGATCTGATAGGATTTAACCTCTACGGGATCTGATAGGATTTAACCTCTACGGGATCTGATAGGATTTAACCTCTACGGGATCTGAAAGGATTTAACCTCTACGGGATCTGAAAGGATTTAACCTCTACGGGATCTGAAAGGATTTTAATAAAAGACAGCTCTGCTACTCAAATCTTACATTATAATTATTTCACAATACTGACGACTGATCAGCTCCTACAGAGAGCTGTATTTTGGATTTTCCCCTAGCACTAAACGGCTGATTCAAATAATCAACTAATCGGCCAGCTTTGATAGTTTGAGTGAGCTGTGTAGTGTTGGGGGAAAAAACGAGGACAGAGTTTGGGAAGCGCTGGACTACCACCTGTGGCTGCACATTATGAAACCGTCTACAAAATAGAACTACATTTGTTGAACGGCTATTTCAATACAGGGATGTAAACTTTCCAGTGATATTCGCCGTTTGAATTTTAAAATGGGTTATCCACATGAATCGTGTAGATCCTGGGATGGTGGGGGGGGGGTACGAGGTACGATCTGATCACTCGGTTGACAAGACGCTCGATTAACGGCGTTAACCTTTTTTTTTTATAACATTTTAAAGCTGACGGCACTTTTCATGGGCTACTTAGTATAAGAGAGAGGGCGATTTAAAAAAAAAAACAAGTAGTACAATAGAAAACGAAGCTTAGCGTAGCTAGCTAGCTAAATGAAGAGGGTTTTTGGAGACGTGCTCTTAGCTCGCCAGTGGTGTTGTCATCCATCGTTTCCTATGTTTGCAGCCTGCTCGTGCTAACTAAATCAGTGACCATGGATCATGAATCTATACGTTATCTGCCAATAAATGGTGAGATTTAAGGCTAAAACATATTGTAAATAACCTGTAACAATGACCCCCCCCCCCCAAACAATGTATTGCAGAATTTTGGCATGTTCTAGCAACGGACGCTAGTAGCTTCTCTTTGGCAGGGGGTCAATATTTGGCATGACAGGCCCTCTTCTCCTTATATAACCTCATTGTACGAATTACATTTTTTTTATTGCAGGTTGACAAGGCAACCGGTCGCTTCAATGGCCAGTTCAAGACCTACGCTATCTGCGGTGCCATCCGCAGAATGGTAGGTTTCTCCGCTTTCATGAGGAGTGTGTTGCAAATTTACGACCAGGATTTCTTGGAAAAGTTACTGGAATTTTGCAGCCTTACACAAGGCGATGTTGCAGGTTGTTGGCAGCGAGGCTTGGCCTGCAGGTGGCTCTGTCCTCCTGCGGTGGGCTCTGTCCTCCTGCGGTGGGCTCTGTCCTCCTGCGGTGGGCTCTGTCCTCCTGCGGTGGGCTCTGTCCTCCTGCGGTGGGCCCTGTCCTCCTGCGGTGGGCTCTGTCCTCCTGCGGTGGGCTCTGTCCTCCTGCGGTGGGCTCTGTCCTCCTGCAGGTGGCTCTGTCCTCTTGCGGTGGGCTCTGTCCTCCTGCGGTGGGCCCTGTCCTCCTGCGGTGGGCCCTGTCCTCCTGCGGTGGGCCCTGTCCTCCTGCGGCGGCTCTGTCCTCCTGCGGTGGGCTCTG
>NC_143030.1:78727398-78747398 GCF_057628025.1 Oncorhynchus mykiss | reverse complement strand
TCAGTGGGGAGAGTAAGAGGCCTCAGTGGGGAGGGTAAGAGGCCTCAGTGGGGAGGGTAAGAGGCCTCAGTGGGGAGAGTAAGAGGCCTCAGTGGGGAGAGTAAGAGGCCTCAGTGGGGAGAGTAAGAGGCCTCAGTGGGGAGAGTAAGAGGCCTCAGTGGGGAGAGTAAGAGGCCTCAGTGGGGAGAGTAAGAGGCCTCAGTGGGGAGAGTAAGAGGCCTCAGTGGGGAGAGTAAGAGGCCTCAGTGGGGAGTGGGGAGAGTAAGAGGCCTCAGTGGGGAGAGTAAGAGGCCTCAGTGAGGAGAGTAAGAGGCCTCAGTGGGGAGAGTAAGAGGCCTCAGTGGGGAGGGTAAGAGGCCTCAGTGGGGAGGGTAAGAGGCCTCAGTGGGGAGAGTAAGAGGCCTCAGTGGGGAGAGTAAGAGGCCTCAGTGGGGAGAGTAAGAGGCCTCAGTGGGGAGAGTAAGAGGCCTCAGTGGGGAGAGTAAGAGGCCTCAGTGGGGAGTGGGGAGAGTAAGAGGCCTCAGTGGGGAGAGTAAGAGGCCTCAGTGAGGAGAGTAAGAGGCCTCAGTGGGGAGAGTAAGAGGCCTCAGTGGGGAGGGTAAGAGGCCTCAGTGAGGAGAGTAAGAGGCCTCAGTGGGGAGAGTAAGAGGCCTCAGTGGGGAGAGTAAGAGGCCTCAGTGGGGAGGGTAAGAGGCCTCAGTGGGGAGAGTAAGAGGCCTCAGTGGGGAGGGTAAGAGGCCTCTGGGGAGAGTAAGAGGAACAGTGGAAAGGTTTCCTGTTCCTGTACATACAGCTCTACGCTCTGCGCTGCCCGTTGTCTACTTACCCTACCCGGACCCCACATACCTGCGTCTGAGGGGCGTCGAGGTTGAAGTGAGCTTCTGGGCGCCAGGTAACAGAGGAAGCATTGTCTCAGCCAGAGGCTGGTGAAGGGGCGCTAGGGGATATAATGAGGCCTAAAAAAACTACCTTTGATATGTGTGGGATCTTATCCGTCCATACATGCCCCCAGAGCCTTACGTAGGGTACTTCCCAAATGGCTCCCTAGTTAGTGTATTACTTTTAATTGTCTGGAGCCCCACCCCGGGCCCTGGTTAAAAGGAGTCCACTATATAGAGCAGTGGTAGGCAACCGTCTTCCTGGAGCCCCCCCCCCTTCTAGCTAATCGATCAGTTCAGTGATTTCCCTCAATTCAACACACCTGATCTTTCAGGTCGGTTAAATAATAAAATGAAACATAGCAAGGGCCTCAGGCTGTGTTAAGATAACAGGTTGTCTCTGCGCAGAGTATATAGTTAGTCATCACTGCTATACAGGGCCTCAGGGCAGGGTAGCCTGTCCCTGATATACAGGGCCTTAGGGCAGGGTTGCCTGTCCCTGATATACAGGGCCTTAGGGCAGGGTTGCCTGTCCCTGATATACAGGGCCTCAGGGCAGGGTTGCCTGTCCCTGATATACAGGGCCTTCAGAAAGCATTGACATTGTCCTCGTTTTATTGTGTCACAAAGTGGAATTAAAGGGATTTAATTGTCTTTTTTTTTGCGTGTGTCAACGATCTACACAAAAAGTGCTTTAATGTCAAAGTGGAGGAAAAATGTTAACATTTGAAAATGTTTTATGAAAAATAAAGCACTATATCTTGATTAGATAAGTATTCAACCCACTGAGTCAATACCTCTCACAAATAGAGAGAGGCGGAGAGAGAGAGGCAGAGAGAGAGCGAGGCAGAGAGAGAGCGAGGCAGAGAGAGAGCGAGGCAGAGAGAGAGCGAGGCAGAGAGAGAGCGAGGCAGAGAGAGAGAGAGGCAGAGAGAGAGCGAGGCAGAGAGAGAGAGAGGCAGAGAGAGAGCGAGGCAGAGAGAGAGCGAGGCAGAGAGAGAGAGAGGCAGAGAGAGAGCGAGGCAGAGAGAGAGAGAGGCAGAGAGAGAGAGAGGCAGAGAGAGAGCGAGGCAGAGAGAGAGCGAGGCAGAGAGAGAGCGAGGCAGAGAGAGAGCGAGGCAGAGAGAGAGAGGCAGAGAGAGAGCGAGGCAGAGAGAGAGAGAGGCAGAGAGAGAGCGAGGCAGAGAGAGAGAGAGGCAGAGAGAGAGCGAGGCAGAGAGAGAGCGAGGCAGAGAGAGAGCGAGGCAGAGAGAGAGCGAGGCAGAGAGAGAGCGAGGCAGAGAGAGAGAGAGGCAGAGAGAGAGCGAGGCAGAGAGAGAGAGAGGCAGAGAGAGAGCGAGGCAGAGAGAGAGCGAGGCAGAGAGAGAGCGAGGCAGAGAGAGAGCGAGGCAGAGAGAGAGAGAGGCAGAGAGAGAGAGAGGCAGAGAGAGAGCGAGGCAGAGAGAGAGCGAGGCAGAGAGAGAGCGAGGCAGAGAGAGAGCGAGGCAGAGAGAGAGAGAGGCAGAGAGAGAGCGAGGCAGAGAGAGAGCGAGGCAGAGAGAGAGCGAGGCAGAGAGAGAGCGAGGCAGAGAGAGAGCGAGGCAGAGAGAGAGAGAGGCAGAGAGAGAGCGAGGCAGAGAGAGAGAGAGGCAGAGAGAGAGAGAGGCAGAGAGAGAGCGAGGCAGAGAGAGAGCGAGGCAGAGAGAGAGCGAGGCAGAGAGAGAGCGAGGCAGAGAGAGAGAGAGGCAGAGAGAGAGAGAGGCAGAGAGAGAGCGAGGCAGAGAGAGAGAGAGGCAGAGAGAGAGCGAGGCAGAGAGAGAGCGAGGCAGAGAGAGAGCGAGGCAGAGAGAGAGCGAGGCAGAGAGAGAGAGAGGCAGAGAGAGAGCGAGGCAGAGAGAGAGCGAGGCAGAGAGAGAGCGAGGCAGAGAGAGAGCGAGGCAGAGAGAGAGAGAGGCAGAGAGAGAGCGAGGCGGAGAGAGAGGCAGAGAGAGAGCGAGGCAGAGAGAGAGCGAGGCAGAGAGAGAGAGAGGCAGAGAGAGAGAGAGAGGCAGAGAGAGAGCGAGGCGGAGAGAGAGAGGCAGAGAGAGAGCGAGGCAGAGAGAGAGCGAGGCAGAGAGAGAGCGAGGCAGAGAGAGAGCGAGGCAGAGAGAGAGAGAGGCAGAGAGAGAGAGAGGCAGAGAGAGAGCGAGGCAGAGAGAGAGCGAGGCAGAGAGAGAGAGAGGCAGAGAGAGAGCGAGGCAGAGAGAGAGCGAGGCAGAGAGAGAGAGAGGCAGAGAGAGAGCGAGGCAGAGAGAGAGCGAGGCAGAGAGAGAGAGAGGCAGAGAGAGAGCGAGGCAGAGAGAGAGCGAGGCAGAGAGAGAGAGAGGCGGAGAGAGAGAGGCAGAGAGAGAGCGAGGCAGAGAGAGAGAGAGGCAGAGAGAGAGCGAGGCAGAGAGAGAGAGAGGCAGAGAGAGAGAGAGGCAGAGAGAGAGAGAGGCAGAGAGAGAGCGAGGCAGAGAGAGAGCGAGGCAGAGAGAGAGCGAGGCAGAGAGAGAGAGGCAGAGAGAGAGCGAGGCGGAGAGAGAGAGGCAGAGAGAGAGCGAGGCAGAGAGAGAGCGAGGCAGAGAGAGAGCGAGGCAGAGAGAGAGCGAGGCAGAGAGAGAGAGGCAGAGAGAGAGAGAGGCAGAGAGAGAGCGAGGCAGAGAGAGAGCGAGGCAGAGAGAGAGAGAGGCAGAGAGAGAGCGAGGCAGAGAGAGAGCGAGGCAGAGAGAGAGAGAGGCAGAGAGAGAGCGAGGCAGAGAGAGAGCGAGGCAGAGAGAGAGAGAGGCGGAGAGAGAGAGGCAGAGAGAGAGCGAGGCAGAGAGAGAGAGAGGCAGAGAGAGAGCGAGGCAGAGAGAGAGCGAGGCAGAGAGAGAGGGGGAGAGAGAGAGAGAAGCTGCAAGATAAAGAGAGAGGAAGCAAGATAAAGAAAAGGCAGGCACCATGAGTGTGTGGAATAATGTGGTCGGTGGTTGAGGAGCCTCACAGAGACCAAACAGGAACATGTAGGCACCTGCCCTCTCAGTCAATCATCAAAGGTTCCCGCCACTACCCCTCCTTCCCCTCAGCCTTCCCCTCACCCCCTCCCTCAGCCCTCCCTCCTTACCCTCACCTGTATGTTTCAGAGACAGGCCCCAAGCACCTGTATGTTTCAGAGACAGGCCCCAAGCACCTGTAGGTTTCAGAGACAGGCCCCAAGCACCTGTAGGTTTCAGAGACAGGCCCCAGGCACCTGTAGGTTTCAGAGGCAGGCTCCAAGCACCTGTAGGTTTCAGAGACAGCCCCCAGGCACCTGTATGTTTCAGAGACAGGCCCCAAGCACCTGTAGGTTTCAGAGACAGGCCCCAGGCATCTGTAGGTTTCAGAGACAGGCCCCAGGCACCTGTAGGTTTCAGAGACAGGCCCCAGGCACCTGTAGGTTTCAGAGACGGGCCCCAGGCACCTGTAGGTTTCAGAGACAGGCCAGACAGTTGTATTTAGTCTATTCATGATCCAGTTTCTGTTCTGTAGTTTTATTGAGACTGAGGTGTGTGTTACTCGGGCTTGCGTGCTGTCCAACACTCCCACACTACCCATAGGCATCAGATGAACTCTATTCTACTGGACTCTATTCTACTGGACTCTGACTCTATTCTACTGGACTCTATTCTACTGGACTCTGACTCTATTCTACTGGACTCTATTCTACTGGACTCTATTCTACTGGACTCTGACTCTATTCTACTGGACTCTGACTCTATTCTACTGGACTCTAGCTCTATTCTACTGGACTCTGACTCTATTCTACTGGACTCTGACTCTTCTACTGGACTCTGACTCTATTCTACTGGACTCTATTCTACTGGACTCTGACTATATTCTACTGGACTCTGACTCTATTCTACTGGACTCTGACTCTATTCTACTGGACTCTGACTCTATTCTAGTGGACTCTGACTCTATTCTACTGGACTCTGACTATATTCTACTGGACTCTGACTATATTCTACTGGACTCTGACTATATTCTACTGGACTCTGACTCTATTCTACTGGACTCTGACTCTATTCTACTGGACTCTGACTATATTCTACTGGACTCTGACTCTATTCTACTGGACTCTGACTCTATTCTACTGGACTCTATTCTACTGGACTCTGACTATATACTACTGGACTCTGACTATATTCTACTGGACTCTGACTCTATTCTACTGGACTCTGACTCTATTCTACTGGACTCTATTCTACTGGACTCTGACTATATTCTACTGGACTCTGACTCTATTCTACTGGACTCTGACTCTATTCTACTGGACTCTATTCTACTGGACTCTGACTATATTCTACTGGACTCTGACTCTATTCTACTGGACTCTCTTCTACTGGACTCTGACTCTATTCTACTGGACTCTCTTCTACTGGACTCTGACTCTATTCTACTGGACTCTCTTCTACTGGACTCTGACTCTATTCTACTGGACTCTCTTCTACTGGACTCTGACTCTATTCTACTGGACTCTATTCTACTGGACTCTAGCTCTATTCTACTGGACTCTGACTCTATTCTACTGGACTCTGACTCTATTCTACTGGACTCTGACTCTATTCTACTGGACTCTGACTCTATTCTACTGGACTCTGACTCTTCTACTGGACTCTGACTATATTCTACTGGACTCTGACTCTATTCTACTGGACTCTGACTCTATTCTACTGGACTCTGACTCTATTCTACTGGACTCTGACTCTATTCTACTGGACTCTCTTCTACTGGACTCAGACTCTATTCTACTGGACTCTATTCTACTGGACTCTGACTCTATTCTACTGGACTCTCTTCTACTGGACTCTGACTCTATTCTACTGGACTCTATTCTACTGGACTCTGACTCTATTCTACTGGACTCTGACTCTATTCTACTGGAAACTTTTCTCATCCTGCCGGTATTGATCATGTGGTCGAGCGCCAAGGTGGTGGGTGATCCCCCCAGGGATCACAACACACACAAACGTGTCTGCTAAGTGGTATACTGTCTGACAATGTGGTTTGATTCGGGCTTCTATCTAAGCACGTTTCCTATGTCTTGTCTAATGACTTCACTTAGTGAGTTCTCTACAGGGTTACGCTTATTCTGCTGTCCAATCTCAAACCATTGTATGACACAGCGTTTCCCCTTGGGGTCCCCCAGGACCGATTCTGGGTAAAAACACTGGTTTAAAATAGCTTCTCTATATTAAACTATCTGTCATCTGATAATTGCCGTCAGCGTTATTCTCCTGTCAGCGGGAAAGCCTCGGGGTTAAGGAGATGTTGAGGCATGCACTGCCTGAGATGGATGACATCATCCTGTCTTTATTTACGGATGGAAGAGGAGGAGAAGATAGGAGACAGTTCATGCTGACTGATGTGACAGGATGTTTCCATGGAGCATCGCTCACCACACGATGCACCCAGGGAAAGAGAGAGGGAGAGAGAGAGGCACACAGAAAGGTGGGATCTATGGCCCTCTACACATCCCTCTGATACTCCCTCTACCTCTTTCTTGACTTCCTTTTCACTCTACTGCTCTTTCATTCTCTCTTTCTCACCCTCTTTTATTCCCTCTCTCCACCTTTACTTCACTCCCTTTTTCTAGAGAGAGAGAGACTGTTGGATCCTTTCTCTAGAGAGAGAGAGACTGTTGGATCCTTTCTCTAGAGAGAGAGACTGTTGGATCCTTTCTCTAGAGAGAGAGACTGTTGGATCCTTTCTCTAGAGAGCGAGACTGTTGGATCCTTTCTCTAGAGAGAGAGAGACTGTTGGATCCTTTCTCTGGAGAGAGAGAGAGACTGTTGGATCCTTTCTCTAGAGAGAGAGACTGTTGGAGCCTTTCTCTAGAGAGGGGAGGGCGACTGGAGAGGAGAGGGGAGGGCGACTGGAGAGGAGAGGGGAGGGCGACTGGAGAGGAGAGGGGAGGGCGACTGGAGAGGAGAGGGGAGGGCGACTGGAGAGGAGAGGGGAGGGGAGGGCGACTGGAGAGGAGAGGAGAGGGGAGGGCGACTGGAGAGGAGAGGAGAGGAGAGGGGAGGGCGACTGGAGAGGAGAGGGTAGGGGAGGGCGACTGGAGAGGAGAGGGGAGGGCGACTGGAGAGGGGAGGGCGACTGGAGAGGAGAGGGGAGGGCGACTGGAGAGGAGAGGGGAGGGCGAGAGGAGAAGGGAGGGTGACTGGAGAGGAGAGGGGAGGGCGACTGGAGAGGAGAGGGGAGGGCGACTGGAGAGGAGAGGGGAGGGCGACTGGAGAGGAGAGGGGAGGGCGACTGGAGAGGAGATGGGAGGGCGACTGGAGAGGAGAGGAGAGGGGAGGGAGACTGGAGAGGAGAGGGGAGGGCGACTGGAGAGGAGATGGCTCCTCACTACTCTGAAGTGACATGGGCACTAGTTTTAAGAGGCTCTCTCCTCCCTCCTTCCCTTCCATCCTTCCTTTCCCTCCTTCCCTTCTTCCCTTCCATCCTTCCTTTCCCTCCTTCCCTTCTTCCCTTCCATCCTTCCTTTCCCCCCTTCCCTCCTTCCCTTCCATCCTTCCTTTCCCTCCTTCCCTTCTTCCCTTCCTTTCCCCCTTCCCTCCTTCCTTTCCCTCCTTCCATCCTTCCTTTCCCTCCTTCCCTTCTTCCCTTCCATCCTTCCTTTCCCTCCTTCCCTTCTTCCCTTCCATCCTTCCTTTCCCTCCTTCCCTTCTTCCCTTCCATCCTTCCTTTCCCCCCTTCCCTTCTTCCCTTCCATCCTTCCTTTCCCTCCTTCCCTCCTTCCCTTCCATCCTTCCTTTCCCTCCTTCCCTCTTTCCCTTCCATCCTTCCCTTCCCTTCTTCCCTTCCCTCCTTCCCTTCCATCCTTCCTTTCCCTCCTTCCCTTCTTCCCCTTCCATCCTTCCTCCTTTCTTCCCTTCCTTCACTTACTCGTAGGAGGTACCGTATCCCAAATGCCACCCTATTCCCTACACTGTGTACTACTTTTGACCTGAGACATATGGATAACATGTAGGGAATAGGGATCCGTTTGGGAAGCCACAGTCTCCAATTCTTCCTCCTACGCCCCTGCCACCTCCTCTTGAAGTGAAGTTTACTCTCTAAACCTTTAAAGTAAATTGTGACACGTGGATGACACTTCCCTCATCCACGTGTAGCGGGACCTTCTGTCTTAAACCCCAATGTGCCTCCCTCAAACATATGTTCCGAATGTCACTTTATTCCCTATATAGTGCACTACTTTAGACCAGGGCCTAGCACCCTATTCCCTATATAGTGCACTACTTTAGACCAGGGCCTAGCACCCTATTCCCTATATAGTGCACTACTTTTGACCAGGGCCCCGTAGGGCTCTATATAAGGGCCATTTGGGATGCCCCCCCCCCCCATCCCCAGTCAGGAATGTTGTTGTTGTTTATCAATGTTGCATTAGCACATTGACTAGAGAACTTCCTAAATCAACCCTGCTGGCTGACCTCCGGTAGTCTGCTGTGATACTGCTCAGCCAGAGGTCATAGGTCAACGTGTGTATGGGAGATGGCGTGTGTGTGTTGGCAGACAGCGGAGACGGGGCTTCCCTACTCCCTATACCTTTCTCCTTGAGATGTCGACTCCTTCATTCATCCTCAAATGATTTAATTGGTCCAAGATATATGGTGGAAGCTCTCTCTTAGCCCGTGCATACACCAATGCAATGCGTCTAAAATCCAATAAAGAGAAAGTGAAAAGTGGTAGGGAATGGAGAAGTGAAGACATGTGGCCACAGCTTCCAATGGACCATATAGTCCATAGTACAGGGCAGCACACTGTCCTCAGACTAACCTTGTCCCCGGGCTATTGCGCACAACATTATCCATTCAGAGTTGGCCTTAGTGGAAGTGGCCATAGGGATGGGAGTGACTATGGGAGTGACCTTACTGAGTAAAGTATTTGTCAACGTTTAATTTTTGCGAATCAAACGACTGCGAGGCGTGGCAAGAACTTGTGGTGTGCTAGCAAAAACATTCCCCCCCCTGGCCTCAAAGGGAGAAAAAACAATAGGCCCTACCTTCCTGCTAGATGCTAGCTAATTAGCAAAGGACACAGCTAGCTAGCTAGCTAATTAGCAAAGGACATAGCTAGCTAGATAATTAGCAAAGGACACAGCTAGCTAGCTAATTAGCAAAATACATAGCTAACTAGCTAGCCAATTAGCAAAGGGCATAGCTAGCTAGATAATTAGCAAAGGACACAGCAAGCTAGCTAATTAGCAAAGGACATAGCTATCTAGCTAATTAGCAAAGGACATAGCTAGCTAGAAAATTAGCAAATGACACAGCTAGCTAGATAATTAGCAAAGGACATGGCTAGCTAGCTAATTAGCAAAGGACAGGGCTAGCTAGATAATTAGCAAAGGACATAGCTAGCTAGCTAATAGCTTCACACGAGAAGAAGAAAGACTACACCCTTAAAATCTGTGGTTGACGTGTGTCGCGTTTGTTGGGAAAATACGATCCAATAACAGATACAAACACAATCTCTTCATTGCCAAGACGTCGGACCGAAACGACAGAGGTGCACAAGACACATGGGTAGATGATTGGTTGGTAGATTACGCTGATTAAGCCAATCCTTTAAAAATGGTTGACCTCCACAAGTCTGGTTCATCCTTACGAGCAATTTCCAAACTCCTGAAGGTACCACGTTCATCTGTACAAACTTTAGTACGCAAGTATAAACACCATGGGACCACGCAGCCGTCATACAGCTCAGGAAGGAGATGCGTTCTGTCACCTAGAGATACTTTGGTGCGAAAAGTGCAAATCAATCCCAGAACAACAGCAAAGGACTGGAGGAAACATGTACAAAAGTATCGATATCCACAGTCAAACGAGTCCTATATCGACATAACCTGAAAGGCCGCTCAGCACCACCCCAACCGTGAAGCACGGGGGTGGCAGCATCATGTTGTGGGGGTACTTTGCTGCAGGAGGGACTGGTGCACTTCACAAAATAGGTGGCATCATGAGGAGGAAAATTATGTGGATATATTGAAGCAACATCTCAAGACATCAGTCAGGAAGTTAAAGCTTGGTCGCAAATGGGTCTTCCAAATGGACAATGACCCCAAACATACTTCCAAAGTTCCAAAGTTGTGGAAAAATGGCTTAAGGACAACAAAGTCAAGGTATTGGAGTGGCCATCACAAAGCCCTGACCTCAATCCCATAGAACATTTGTGGACAGAACTGAAAAAGTGTGTGCGAGCAAGGAGGCCTACAAACCTGACTCAGTTACACCAGCTCTGTCAGGAGGAATGGGCCAAAATTCACCCAACTACCCGAAACGTTTGACCCAAGTTAAACAATTTAAAGGCAATGCTACCAAATACTAATTGAGTGTATGTAATCTTCTGACCCACTGGGAATGTGATGAAAGAAATAAAAGCTGAAATAAATCATTCTCTCTACTATTATTCTGACATTTCACATTCTTAAAATAAAGTGGTGATCCTAACTGACCTAAAACAGGGAATTTTTATTAGGATTAAATGTCAGGAATTGTGGAAAAACTGAGTTTAAATGTATTTGGCTAAGGTGTATGTAAACCTCCGACTTCATATGTATATACTGTGTTCTCGTCAAGTCCATCCTATATAACTACTGCTATACATGTACTATTCTATCCACGTATTCTTCAGATATACTACATATTCTATCCACATACTGTCCATAACATCTGTACATACCATCGTATATACGGTGCATTCGGAAAGTATTCAGACCCCTTGACTTTTCCCACATTTTGTTACGTTACAGCCTTATTCTAAAATCGATTTAAATTTAAATGCATCATCAACCTACAAACAATATCCCATAATGACATCACAATATCCCATAATGACATCACAATATCCCATAATGACATCACAATATCCCATAATGACATCATAATATCCCATAATGACATCACAATATCCCATAATGACAAAGCAAAAACAGGTTTTTAGAAATGTTGGCACATTTTTTAATTCCTTCAACCTCCTGGCTTGGTTTTTGCTCTGACATTCACTGTCAACTGTGGGACAGGTGTGTGTGCCTTTTCTAAATCATGTGCAATCAATTGAATTTACCACAGGTGGACTCCAATCAACTTGTAAAACATCTTAAGGATGATCAATGGAAACAGGATGCACCTGAGCTCAATTTCAAGTCTCATAGCGAAGGGTCTGAATACTTATCTAAACAAGGTATTTCTGTTTTCACGTTGTCATTATGGGGTATTGTGATGTCATTATGGGGTATTGTGATGTCATTACGGGGTATTGTGATGTCATTATGGAGTATTGTGTGTAGTTTGATGAGGAAAATGTTTTATTTCATCCATTTTAGAATACGGCTGTAACGTTACAAAATGTGGAAAAAGTCAAGGGGTCTGAATACTTTCCGAATGCACTGTATGTGTATACGAACCAATACAAAGTTATTTGATTTGACACTCTCTGCGAATTTGGCCGTAAGTCATTCTGGGAACAACATTACTCTCTGACAGGGTTCCCACTACATGGCCAAACTGTAAAACCAAAATGGTCTTTATTGTGAAAATGTATGCATTCTTTCCCCCTTTTGGTCTTAAAGGTTAAAGTTGGGTTTAGAATCCGATTTGAAGAAGAGACATTGTAGAACTAGGCGAGGCTTCTGACTTTACAACTTGGCCAGGTGATGACGACCCTCAGACAGACATTCCCTCTTTTTTAAGAGCTTTGTCAACTAAATCCTGTTTGTTTGTTGTTGTTGTTGTTGTGGTAGGTATATATTATATATTTATCTCTGGCAGACAACCCAACAACTGGTCCAGGTATGAGAATCTACTATAGTCTACTATACTGCCTACCTGTACTGCCTACCTGTACTGCTTATCTGGCTCAGGTAAAGTTTCTCTGATAGCCATTACAGCTGATCCAGGTACAAGAGTCTACCTGTCTGAAACTACAGTCTGCCTGTCTACAGTCTACCTGGCTGAAACTACAGTCTGCCTCTCTACAGTCTACCTGTCTACAGTCTACCTGGCTGAAACTACAGTCTGCCTGTCTACAGTCTACCTGTCTACAGTCTACCTGTCTACAGTCTACCTGGCTGAAACTACAGTCTACCTGGCTTAAACTACAGTCTGCCTGTCTACAGTCTACCTGGCTGAAACTACAGTCTGCCTGTCTACAGTCTACCTGGCTGAAACTACAGTCTGCCTGTCTACAGTCTACCTGGCTGAAACTACAGTCTGCCTGTCTACAGTCTACCTGTCTACAGTCTACCTGGCTTAAACTACAGTCTGCCCAGGTAAAATCTCTGAGGGCTGTCTGGTTCCCAGATGTAGGCCAGGTAAATGTGGCGGCTGGTAGCCTAGTGGTTAGAGTGTTGGGCCAGTAACCGAAAGGTTGCTGGATCAAATCCCCGAGCGGACAAGGTAAAAATCTGTCCCTGAACAAGGCAGTTAACCCACTGTTAACCTCTGCCATTTACACTGAACAAAAATATAAACGCAACATGTAAAGTGTTGGTCCCAAGTTTCATGAGCTGAAATAAAAGAGCCCAGAAATGTTCCACACTCACAAAAAGCTTATTTCTCTCAAATTTTGTGCAGAAATTAGTTTACATGCCTGATAGTGAGCATTTCTCCTTTCCCAAGATAATCCATCCACTTGACAGGTGTGGCATATCAAGAAGCTGATTAAACTGCATGACCATTACACAGGTGCTGGGGATAATAATGGGCCACTCTAAAATGTGCCATTTTGTCACACAACACAATGCCACAGATGTCTCAAGTTTTGAAGGAGCGTGAAATTGGCATGCTGACTGCAGGAATATCCACCAGAGCTGTTGACAGAGAATTGAATGTTCATTTCTCTACCAGAAGCCGCCTCCAACGTCGTTTTAGAGAATTTGGCAGTACGTCCAACCTGCCTCACAACAGCAGACCACCTGTAGCCACACCAGCCCAGGACCTCTACATCCGGCTTCTTCACCTGCGGGATTGTCTGAGACCAGCCACCCGGACAGCTGATGAAACTGTGGGTTTGCACACCTGAAGAAATCAGGGAAGCTCATCTGCCACCATCATCTCATAATAATGCACGGCCCCATGTCACAAGGATCTGTAACACAATTCCTGGAAGCTGAAAATGTCCCAGTTCTTCCATGGCCTGCATACTCACCAGACATGTCACCCATTGAGCATGTTTGGGATGCTCTGGATCGACGTGTACGATAGCATGTTCCAGTTCCCTCCAATATTCAGCAACTTCACACAGCTACTGAAGAGGAGTGGGGCAACATTCCACAGGCCAAAATCAACAGCCTGATCAACTCTATGAGAAGGAGATGTGTTGCACTGCATGAGGCAAATGGTGCTCACACCAGATACTGACTGGTTTTCTGATCCACGCCCCCCTACCTTTTTAATATCTGTGACCAAAAGATGCATCTGTATTCCCAGTCGTGAAATCCATAGATTAGGACCTAATGAATTTATTTAAATTAACTAATTTTCTTATATGAACTGTATCTCAGTAAAATCTTTGAAATTAATGCATGTTGCGTTTATATTTTTGTTCAGTTTATTTAAAGCTTCAGGAGGAGGAGAGAGAAGGGTGGGGGGGGGGGGTGCAATTACAGCCCTACAGCCTGAAGGAACAGGCATGTAGAAGGAACAGGAATGTACAGGAGAGAGAGAAGGGGAAGGAGAGAGAGGGAAGGAGAGAGAGGGAAGGGGAGAGAGAGAGGGAAGGGGAGAGAGAGGAGAGAGAGAGAGGAGAGAGGGAAGGGGAGAGAGAGAAGGAGAGAGAAGGAGAGAGAGAATGAGAGAGAGAGAAGGGGAGAGAGAATGAGAGAGAGAGAAGGGGAGAGAGAAGGAGAGAGAGGGAAGGAGAGCGAGAAGGAGAGAGAGAGAAGGAGAGAGAGGGAAGGAGAGAGAGAAGAGAGAGAGAAGGGGAGAGAGAGAAGGGGGGAGAGAGAAGTTGTTATAGTTGATGTAAGCAAATGGTTAAACAACTATGTAGTTGAGGAGGATGAGCAGAGACCAACAACAAGAGATTTCAGAAGCAGAAACATGTTGCCTGGACCCTGTAGCTCTCACCATGAAACTGAGTGTCCTAATTAGCTATAGCTGTTGGTTAACTTCATTCCTCCCTGTCTTACCCAACCACACACAGCCTAGCTAGCCTATGCCTTATGCCTCCAGACAGTTGAAAGCTCCCAGTGTGAGAGAAGAGATTACAAAATGAAAAGAGGGAAAGAGAGAGAGAGAGAAAGAGAGACAAAGGGAGAGTCTGAGGATTAGACAGAGAGGAAAAGGAGGGTTGTCTCTCTCTATCTCTCCTGGGGTTTAAGCAGACATACACACAGAACAAAGACCAATCGGAGAAGGTGCCACTTGTCTGTCCTTGGCTTAAACCAGTGGTTCCCAAACTGTCTGTTCCGATGTATTTCTCATCTAAATTTCCTCTTGCAAGTTGCAATAGTAGAATGCACAAGGTGCCATTTTGAAATGGGTTAGTGCATCATTCTTTTTCCTCTTGTCCTGTCAGTAATGTCCAGATCAACTAGCCCCGGGGTCAGCTAACGTTTTTGAGCAAGTTTTTTAGCCCATAGATTTTGTTGTAACGTTTGAATGATTCAGATGAACACACATAAACATGGCATATATTACAATAAATTAGATTTAAAACTCAATATGTTAAATCCACTGTATAGCAAAATGTGTATAATACAATAAATTAGATTTAAAACTCAATATGTTATCTCTACCCTATAGCAAAATGTGCATATTACAATAAATTAGCTTTAAAACTCAATATGTTCTCTCCACCCTATAGCAAAATGCGTATATAATAATATATTAGCATTAAAACTCTATGTTATCTCTACCCTATAGGAAAATGTGTATAATACAAGAAATTTGCTTTAATACTCAATATGTTCTCGCCACACTATACGAAAATGTGGAGTGAGGGGGGGGGGGGGGGATGTTCCTCAATGATGGAAGGGGGCCCTGAGTTTTACCTAGCCTTCTAACTAACTAACCAATGATGGAAGGGGGCCCTGAGTTTTACCTAGCCTTCTAACTAACTAACCAATGATGGAAGGGGGCCCTGAGTTTTACTTTTGACACGTATTTCAAACCAAATACTTTAAAACTTTTTACTCAAGTAGTATTTTACTGGGTGACTTTCACTTTTACTTGAGTCCTTTTCTGTTAAGGTATCTTTACTTTTACTCAAGTATGACAACTGAGTACATTTGTGCACCGGTGCATTTCTCCCCTGACACCCAGTCACACACAGCCCATGTCTCTCAGGCACAGTCTCCTTCCCCCTGTCCGAGACACCGACCCAGCCGTTTGCACCCCGAATTGGCACCATATTCCCTATTTCATACACTACTGTCGACAAAAGCCCATGTGTTTCTGGGAATAGTGTGTCCAGCAGTCTTCAACTCCCAGGAATGCGTCCCAAATTGTACCCTAATTCCCTACATAGTGCACTACCCAATGGGGTCTGGTCAAAAGTAATGCACTATGTAGGGGAATAGGGTGGCATTTTGGGATGTAAACCAAGTCTAGCTCAATCTTCCTGTTGTTTCAGATCATTTTTTTGGGGGGTTGATCTTGGGAATCCCAGGCAGGGCAGAGACTTGTCGGAGGAGCTGAGATACTGTGTTTGATGTTCTTCTATATGTTCTGTTGGGGGGGGGGGGGGGGGAGGCTGAGTAACTCGAGACAGATAGGAGCGAAAAGGAGACACCGCAAGAATGGCATAACTGATTAAAATGTTAATTTATTTTGTAACAGTAGAGAAGATGTATCTGAACTTGCATATTATAACCACATATTGACCCGCTTGATCTGCGTTTTGAGATTTATGACAACGTTCCATATCAATTTCCCCTATGGAATCTCATTCCTTGCCACGCCAAATCTGTCAATCAGAGAGAGAGACCAGTCCCAGGGGCAATAGAAAGGTGTGTGTAGTTGTTGCAACCTGGTCACAGAGCACTTTGTATTATTCTGTACGTAAATCCGCAAAGCTCCATTTAGCATGTTATGTTTGGTATGGTTACATAAGACAGATGGTTACTTAAGGCAAAACCTCAAAGCTGGGTGGATTTTTTTATTTAACCTTTATTTAACTAGGCAAGTCAGTTAAGAACACATTCTTATTTTCATTGGTGGCCTAGGAACAGTGGGTTAACTGCCCTGTACAGGGGCAGAACGACAGATTTTTACCTTGTCAGCTCGGGGGATTCCATCTTGCAACTTTTCGGTTACTAGTCCACCGCTCTAACCACTAGGCTACCTGCCTCTAACCACGAGGTTACCTGCCTCTAACCACTAGGCTACCTGCCTCCCCTTCTGGTTTTCTTAACGTAAGGATTTTTAAATTATTTATACTATTTATATATTTATTTATACTTCTACTTTTGATACTAAAGTATATTTTAGCAACTACATTTATTTTTGATCCTTAAGTATATTTCAAACCAAATACTTTAAAACTTTTTACTCAAGTAGTATTTTACTGGGTGACTTTCACTTTTACTTGAGTCATTTTCTGTTAAAGTATCTTTACTTTTACTCAAGTATGACAACTGAGTACTTTTTCCACCACTGCATTGCTTCCGAGTGGCGAGGTGGTCTTAGGTGTCACTACTGACCCTGGTTCGATTCCAGGCTGTATCACAACCGGCCGCGATTGGGAGTCCCATAGGGTGGGCACAATTGGCCCAGTGTCATCCAGGGTAGGCTATCATTGTAAATAAGAATTTGTTCTTAAACTGACTTGTCTAGTTTAAAAAAAAATATCGATGGGGCACACTCCAACACTCGGACATCATTTACAAACAAAGCATTTGTGTTTAGTGAGTCCTCCAGATCAGAGGCAGTAGGGACGACCAGGGATGTGCTCTTGATAAATGTGCTAATTGGACCATTTTCATGTCCTGCTAAGCATTCAAAATGTAACGAGTACTTTTGGGTGTCAGGGAAAATGTATTGAGAACTAAGTACAGAATTTTCTTTAGTAATGTAGTGAAGTAAAAGTAAAAATTGTCAAAAATATAAATAGTAAAGTACAGATACCCCCCCAAAAACGACTTAAGTAGTACATTAAAGTTTTTATACTTGAGTACTTTACACCAGTGTGTGGGCAAATAAATCCAATATCTAGCAACCCAAAGGTTGAGAGGTCAATCTAATTATGGACAATTTTACTTATTTTTGTTGTTGTTGCAACTTTTCAACTACTTAGCATGTTAGCTAAATGCCTTCCCCTAACCTTAACCATTTAGCTAACCCTTCCCCCAACTTTAATAATTTAATCTAACTCCTAAATTGAACCTTTAATAAACCCTAGCCTAGCTAACGTTAGCACCTAGCTAGAATTCGTAACATAACATACGTTTTTCGCAAATTCGTAACATATTGTACAATTTTCAAATTCGTGACATAAAATACGATTTGTAATTAGTAACATATCATCCGAAATGGATGATGGACATCCACAAATTAATACATACCACACAAAACGCAACATATCATACTAAATGGAGTGTCTCTGATTGTACATACAGAATAATGAGAAATGCTCTGAGAACAGGTTGAGTTTGTACAGACTGACGCATCATATTCCCTACAGTAACCCGTGGCATTGAGCTACCCCGCCGGTTCAGACACAACGGGCAGAAAGAGAGCGAGGAGTGGAGGGAGAGAGAGGACAGAATAGAGCTCAGCACAGATAGGTGCCCGCCCAAGCGAGAGACAGCCAACACAGCAACAGGCTTTCAGCGCACAGACAGCTCTCCACCGCTCAATGTTTCAGAGCTAACCGTTGACCTCTTTTCTATCGCATTTACCATCGATTTCTACTTTTTAATGAACCAGGAAAGTTTATCATATCGGTTATTGTAGTTAATTGCTATTCGTTTTTTTTTCGGTTGTTTTTTTCTCTAGGCCAGTCGTCTATTTATCTAACGAACTGCTGCAGAGCACCGGCAGGTGACTATGGCGAAGGGACCGGTGCTGGTGACTCTATCCCTGGCGACTGGCGGCCCTACGCGGCTTGTTTTGCTGCTGTTATGTCCGCTAATCTGCGGCCTCTCGGCGCAGGGCCAGGAGCTGCCAACCAACCGGGTGAATGGCTACAGCCTGCACCCACCTTATTTTAACCTAGCGGAAGGGACCAAAGTCACGGCGACAGCGACCTGCGGAGAAGGGGACAATGGGCGGTCGATACGTGACTTGTACTGCAAGCTGGTCGGAGGGCCAGTGTCAGGGGACCCGAGTCAAACCATCCAGGTAAGAATTTTAAATACGTTTATAGTTTTTGTTGCTTCATTAAAATCAAGTCAGGCATTGGTAACGGGGCAATACACGTTTTCTGCAACCTGTATTTTGTATTTACTAACTTTAAACCAGCCTTCTTTTAAATTAGTATTATTAGTGTAATGTTTAAAGAAGTATAAGGTATGCTATTTTCTGCACTTTCGTTAACACCTGTCTCCACATACCTCGGAGTGAGTGATCCGTGCGGTGAGAGCAACAGTTGTGTTGTTGCCGAGATAGGAGACTTTATGAATGAGTTATGAATCAGTTATAACTTATTCGTTATTATTCGTTATAAATGCATTGGTACAGTATGACGAGGTGTAATGATGACCTCACCACTACATGTATTGGTACAGTATGAGGAGGTGTAATGATGACCTCATCACTATATGTATTGGTACAGTATGATGAGGTGTAATGATGACCTCATCACTATATGTATTGGTACAGTATGACGAGGTGTAATGATGACCTCATCACTATATGTGTTGGTACAGTATGAGGTGTAATGACGACCTCACCACTATATGTATTGGTACAGTATGACGAGGTGTAATGATGACCTCACCACTATATGTATTGGTACAGTATGACGAGGTGTAATGATGACCTCATCACTATATGTATTGGTACAGTATGATGAGGTGTAATGATGACCTCATCACTATATGTATTGGTACAGTATGACGAGGTGTAATGATGACCTCATCACTATATGTGTTGGTACAGTATGAGGTGTAATGATGACCTCACCACTATATGTATTGGTACAGTATGACGAGGTGTAATGATGACCTCACCACTATACGTATTGGTACAGTATGACGAGGTGTAATGATGACCTCATCACTATATGTATTGGTACAGTATGACGAGGTGTAATGATGACCTCACCACTATATGTATTGGTACAGTATGAGGAGGTGTAATGATGACCTCACCACTATATGTGTTGGTACAGTATGAGGTGTAATGATGACCTCATCACTATATGTATTGGTACAGTATGACGAGGTGTAATGATGACCTCACCACTATATGTATTGGTACAGTATGAGGAGGTGTAATGATGACCTCATCACTATATGTATTGGTACAGTATGACGAGGTGTAATGATGACCTCACCACTATATGTATTGGTACAGTATGAGGAGGTGTGCTGCGTATGTTTGTACATAGAACACAACCACTTGATGAGATCTGAGATCAGGCACTGTTGCAACAACCATAGTAAAAGTGTTATGAAAACTGGGTGCTAACCAAGAACAAGCAGAAGTAAGGGAACCCACCTGGTGAAACCCATCACTGGGGTAGCCTGGTGAAACCCATCGCTGGGGTAGCCTGGTGAAACCCATCGCTGGGGTAGTCTGGTGAAACCCATCTCTGGGGTAGCCTGGTGAAACCCATCGCTGGGGTAGCCTGGTGAAACCCATCACTGGGGTAGCCTGGTGAAACCCATCACTGGGGTAGCCTGGTGAAACCCATCGCTGGGGTAGCCTGGTGAAACCCATCGCTGGGGTAGCCTGGTAAAACTCATCACTGGGGTAGCCTGGTGAAACCCATCACTGGGGTAGCCTGGTGAAACCCATCGCTGGGGTAGCCTGGTGAAACCCATCACTGGGGTAGCCTGGTGAAACCCATCACTGGGGTAGCTTGGTGAAACCCATCACTGGGGTAGCCTGGTGAAACCCATCGCTGGGATAGCCTGGTGAAACCCATCTCTGGGGTTGCCTGGTGAAACCCATCTCTGGGGTAGCCTGGTGAAACCCATCGCTGGGGTAG
>NC_143030.1:78664898-78722398 GCF_057628025.1 Oncorhynchus mykiss | reverse complement strand
CTTCTCCAGGTTCATCTCTCTGTAGGTAATGGCTTTGTTGTGGAAGGTTTGTGAATCACTTCCTTTTAGGTGGTTGTAGAATTTAACGGCTTTTTTTCTGGATTTTGATAAATACCGGGTATCGGCCCAATTCTGCTCTGCATGCATTATTTGGTGTTTTATGTTGTACACGGGGGATATTTTTGCAGAATTCTGCATGCAGAGTCTCCATTTGGTGTTTGTCCCATTTTGTGAATTCTTGGTTGGTGAGCGGATCCCAGACCTCACAACCATAAAGGACAATGGGTTCTATAACTGATTCAAGTACTTTTAGCCAGATCCTAATTGGTATGTCAAATTTTATGTTCCTTTTGATGGCATAGAATGCCCTTCTTGCCTTGTCTCTCAGATCGTTCACAGCTTTGTGGATGTTACCTGTGGCGCTGATGTTTAGGCCGAGGTATGTATAGTTTTATGTGTGCTCTAGGGCAACAGTGTCTAGATAGAAATTGTATTTGTGGTCCTGGCGAATGGACCTTTTTTGGAACACCATTATTTTGGTCTTACTGAGATTTACTGTCAGGGCCCAGGTCTGGCAGAATCTGTGCAAAAGATCTAGGTGCTGCTGTAGGCCCTCCTTGTTTGGGGACTGAAGCACCAGATCATCAGCAAACAGTAGACATTTGACTTCAGATTCTAGTAGGGTGAGGCCGGGTGCTGCAGACTTTTCTAGTGACCTCGCCAATTCGTTGATAGACATGTTGAAGAGGGTGGGGCTTAAGCTGCATCCCTGTCTCACCCCACGGCCCTGTGGGAGGAAATGTGTGTGTTTTTTTGTTGTTTGTGTACATGGATTTCATAATGTCATATGTTTTCCCCCCAACACCACTTTCCATCAATTTGTATAGCCGACCCTCATGCCAAATTGAGTCTAAAGCTTTTTTGAAATCAACAAAGCAAGAGAAGACTTTGCCTTTGTTTTGGTTTGTTTGTTTGTCAATTAGGGTGTGCAGGGTGAATACGTGGTCTGTCCTACGGTAATTTGGTAAAAAGCCAATTTGACATTTGCTCAGTACATTGTTTTCACTGAGGAAATGTACGAGTCTGCTGTTAATGATAATGCAGAGGATTATCCCAAGGTTGCTGTTGACGCATATCCCACGGTAGTTATTGGGGTCAAATTTGTCTCCACATTTGTGGATTGGGGTGATCAGTCCTTGGTTCCAAATATTGGGGATAATGTAAAATGTTTTAAGTATAGCTCAATGGAGTATTGAGCAGAATTCTCTGGTGACCTTTAGCCTCTAAAACAACATGTATGAAGGCTCAACTCTTTCTCTCTCTCTCTCTCTCTCTCTCTCTCTCTCTCTCTTTTCCCCCTTGTGTTCAGAGAGAAGGAGTCCTGATCCCCCTGTTCATATCCTTCTATTCATTCTGATCTAAAAGGCCAATCTGATCCCAGACGTACTGATATATATACACTGGTATACAGTACTGAGATATACACTGGTATACAGTACTGGAATATATACACTGGTATACAGTACTGAGATATAATCGTTCTGTCTCTCTCACTAGTAGCTAAAGTAGGACATTGTTCTTCACATGCAGCAGATGGCATGGTGCCAACAGGGCAACAACACTGTTCGGAACTCAACGCTTCCTGGCATTGATATGGACTGTTTTTATATTTCACTACTTACCGATAGATTACGTCCCAAATAGCACCCTGTTCCCTACGTAGTACACTGAATTTTGACCAGGGCACAAAAGTAGTGCACACTATAGGGAATAGGTGGCCGTTTGGGACTCAAACCTGGGTGGAAATGCTCAGTGCTCAGGTAATTCATATCACTCTCTCTCTCTCTCTTTCTCTCTCTCTCTCTCTCTCTCTCTCTCTGTCTCTCTGTCTCTCTCTCTCCTCCTCTCTGTCTCTCCTCCTCTCTCTCTGTCTCTCCTCCTCTCTGTCTCTCCTCCTCTCTCTCTCTCTCTCTCTCCTCCCCTCTCTCTCTCTCTCCTCTCTCCTCCTCTCTCTCTCTCTCTCTCATCCCCCTCTCTCTCTCTCCCTCCCTCTTCCCCCTCTCTCTCTCTCTCTCTCTCCTCTCCCTCTCTCTCTCTCCTCTCTCTCTCTCTCCTCCCCCTCTCTCTCTCTCTCTCTCTCCTCCCCCTCTCTCTCTCCCCCCCCCTCTCTCTCTCTCTCTCTCTCTCTCTCTCTCTCTCTCTCTCTCTCTCCTCCTCTCTGTCTCTCCTCCTCTCTCTCTCTCTGTCTCTGTCTCTGTCTCTGTCTCTGTCTTTCTCTCTCTCTCTCTCTCTCTCTCTCTCCTCCTCTCTCTCTCTCTCCTCCCCCTCTCTCTCTCTCTCTCTCTCTCTCTCTCCTCCCCCCCCCTCTCTCTCTCTCTCTCCTCCCCCTCTCTCTCTCTCTCTCTCTCTCTCTCTCTCTCTCATATTTCACCCAACTCTTTAAGGATTCCCATGTGAGGCCATCTACTAAACAACCAAAGATTTCAAGACTAAAGGTGTGTTTGTAAATATAATCTGGAGTGCCAGAGTGTGCTCTGGGCGTTCGTAAACACAGAGCGTTGTCAGATTGGACGCTCGTAAATTCAGAGCAATTCGCTCTCGAAGCATTCAGAGAGCACGTTTACTGACACCGGCCATCTTCAACGGGTATTGAGCGTTCGTAAATTTGTCAGCTATTCTGCGCTCTGGCACACAGACGAGTGCTCTGAAATCGGAGTAGATAGACAGAGCAAATTTACCAGCTACGTCTATCGACAGTTGTCGCAGTGACATCATGAACAGTCTATTGAAATAGTTACTTGCATAGTGGAGTCTTTTGTTTAGACATGTAGCTAGAAGCTAGCTAGCTAGCGAGCTAAACAATGAACCATAATCCCAACTCATAATGTTACTACCCTGCATGAATCTGAAGGTAGCTAATCAACCAGGTTCAATGTTAGCTAGCTAACATTAGTCTATAACTGGCAATGCAAATGGCTCTGATATATAATATTACTACACAGATCATACACGTACCATTAGCTAGCTAGCAGTACGCTTTAACTTGAAATTAAAATGACTTTTTGACAAAATTAGAAACGTGTAATATCTGAAAATGTAGCTAGCTAGAGTCTCTTACCCATCGTGTACATGGATGGACGCTTCTCCCTCTCTGTCACAGATGTCATGGTTGCCCTTAGTTTGAAGATGTAATCTGGAGACAGCTGTTTTATACAACAGCCTTCTGTGTGTTCTCTTTTTGTCTTCGTCTGCATATTTGCAATCAAACGCCAGAATTTTCTCCATCTCCTGAGCTATCATACTCTAATTCCACTGATTTTAAAACGGGGTCTTCCAGAAAGTGGAGAGCAACACTGATGCAGATCTACTGTGTGAAATCTTTATAAAAAAGATCTGCGTTAGAAAGGAATACCTACATATACCTACCTACCAGCTCATATTATAAACAGAAGCCTGCTACATGGCAGACCAATCCGAACTCATCTCTCGGCATTTCCAGCCCACTCATTATCTCAGCCAATCATGGCGAGCGGGAAGGTTGCTATCTATATCTTTCAACAGATCTGCGTTAGAAAGGATTACCTACACATACTGACCAGCTCATATTATAGACAGAAGCCTGCTACATGGCAGACCAATCCGAACTCATCTCTCTGCATGTCCAGCCAACTAGGCTTGTAATTTAACAATTTTCGTATTTACAGATGGTATACAAGTTTGTTATTATGTTCCAGAAGGCATTTCTGCCAAAAAATGCATTTTGATAAAATATAATGTTTACGTTCAAATGTGAAATATTTCCTGAAACTATTCATAAATATGGGTTGTATTTACAATGGTGTTTGTTCTTCACTGGTTGCCCTTTTCTCGTGGCAACAGGTCACAAATCTTGCTGCTGTGATGGCACACTGTGGAATTTCACCCAGTAGATATGGGAGTTTTATCAAAATTGAGATTGTTTTCAAACTCTTTGTGGGTCTGTGTAATCTGAGGGAAATATGTGTCTCTAATATGGTCATACATTTGGCAGCAGATTAGGAAGTGCAGCTCAGTTTCCACCTCATATTGTGGGCAGTGTGCACATAGCCTGTCTTCTCTTGAGAGCTAGGTCTGCCTATGGAGGCCTCTCTCAATAGCAAGGCTATGCTCACTGAGTCTGTACATAGTCAAATATTTCCTTAATTTCAGGTCAGCCACAGTGGTCAGGTATTCTGCCACTGTGTACTCTCTGTTTAGGGCCAGATAGCATTCTAGTTTGCTATGTTTTTTGGTAAATTATTTCCAATGTGTCAAGTAATTCTCTTTTAGTTTTCTCATGATTTGGTTGGGTCTGTTTGTGTTGCAGTCCTGGGGCTTGTAATAATGACAATTACAACAATACTGAATGAACACATATTTTAACTTAATATAATACATCAATAAAAATCAATTTAGCCTCAAATAAATAATGATAATGCAATAATGCAAGATTGGATCCCCCAAGCTGACAAGGTGAAAATCTGTCATTCTGATCCTGAACGAGGCAGTTAACCCACTGTTCCTAGGCCGTCATTGAAAATAAGAATGTGTTTTTAACTGACTTGCCTAGTTAAATAAAGGTATTCTTAATCGGCAAAATCAGCGCCCAAAACTACCGATTTCCGATTGTTATGAAAACTTGAAATCGGCTCTAATTAATTGGTCGACCTCTAGTATCAACCCTTACAAAAAAAATCCAAGAGCAGACCACACGAAAACAATAACCCTCCTAATACTGGGAGTGAGGGAAGTTTCCTGCAATTCCCTAGAAAACCTGAGAAAACCAAAAAGAAGGACAGGCCTTGTGACTGGGACAGGCCTTGTGGAGTGCCCAATCTGCCCATCATAAGTTAGTGGTTTCTGGCAAAGCAAGACAGGCCCAGGTTCAGCCAAGCAAGTTTTACTTATCCCAAGTCAGCTCAGTGGTGTCTCTCTCTCTCTCTCTCTCACACACACACACACACACACACACACACACACACACACACACACACACACACACACACACACACACACACACACACACACACACGCACACACACACTCTCCTCTGTCTCTCTCTCTCTCTCTCTGCTCATTGTAACTGTTCCTGGCAGTAGCAGACTGACAGGCTTGGGGATAAGTGTTTAGGTCTCAGATCATCACAATGGAATCCTTGGCTGTTGCTTTACTGTACAGTAGCCAGTCAGAACCAGAGAATTAGGAATTACAATGGCCATACAAAGTATACGAAGTATACAAACCCTTTGGAATTACCTTGATTTTCTGCATAAATTGGTCATTCAATTTGATCTGATCATCTAAAACCCAACAAAAGACAAACACTGTCTGCTTAAACTAATATCTTTTTTTTTTCATGTCTTTATTGAACACACCGTGTAAACATTCATAGTGCAGGGTGGGAAAAGTATGTGAACCCTTGGATTTAATAATTGGTTGACCCTCCTTCGGCAGCAATAACCTCAACCAAACATTTTCTGTAGTTGTGGATCAGACCTGCACAACGGTCAGGAGGAATTTTGGACCATTCCTTTTTAGTTTCAGTTTAGCAATATTCTTGGGATGTCTGGTGTGAACCGCTCTCTTAAGGTCATGCCACAGCATCTCAATCAGGTTGAGGTCAGGACTCTGACCGAGCCACTCCAGAAGGTCAGGACTCTGACCGGGCCACTCCAGAAGGTCAGGACTCTGACCGGGCCACTCCAGAAGGTCAGGACTCTGACCGGGCCACTCCAGAAGGTCAGGACTCTGACCGGGCCACTCCAGAAGGTCAGGACTCTGACCGGGCCACTCCAGAAGGTCAGGACTCTGACTGGGCCACTCCAGAAGGTCAGGACTCTGACCGGGCCACTCCAGAAGGTCAGGACTCTGACTGGGCCACTCCAGAAGGTCAGGACTCTGACCGGGCCACTCCAGAAGGTCAGGACTCTGACTGGGCCACTCCAGAAGGTCAGGACTCTGACCGGGCCACTCCAGAAGGTCAGGACTCTGACCGGGCCACTCCAGAAGGTCAGGACTCTGACCGGGCCACTCCAGAAGGTCAGGACTCTGACCGGGCCACTCCAGAAGGTCAGGACTCTGACCGGGCCACTCCAGAAGGTCAGGACTCTGACTGGGCCACTCCAGAAGGCATATTTTCTTCTGTTCAAGCCATTCCTTTGTTGATTTACTTCTGTCTTCTGGGTTCTTGTCCTGTTGCATCACCCGACTTCTGTTGAACTTCAATTGGCAGACAGATAGACTTTACATTCTCCTGCAAAATGTCTTGATAAACTTGGGAATTCATTTTTCCGTCGACGATAGCAAGCCTGTCCAGGCCCTGAGGCAGCAAAGCAGCCCCAAACCATGATGCTCCCTCCACCATACTTTACAGTGGGGATGAGGTTCTGATGTTGGTGTGCTGTGGCCTTTTTGTCTCCACACATAGTGTTGTGTGTTCCTTCCAAACACCTGTAGTTTCATCTGTCCGCAGAATATTTTTCCAGTAGCGCTGTGGAACATCCAGATGCACTTCTACAAACTTCAGACGTGCAGCAATGTTGTTTTTTTTGGACAGCAGTGGCTTCTTCGATGGTGTCCTCCCATTAACCTCTCTGATCTCCCAAACCCGGATCCGGTATCGTGACTACAGCCTCAAGCTCATTACCATAACGCAACGTTAACTATTCATGAAAATCGCAAATGAAATGAAATAAATATGCCATCTCGCAAGCTTAGCCTTTTGTAAACAACACTGTCATCTCAGATTTTCAAAATATGCTTCTCAACCATAGGAAAACAATAATTTGTGTAAAAGTAGCTAGCTAGCGTAGCATTTAGCGTTAGCATTAGCGTTAGCATCCAGCACGCAACATTTCAACAAAAACATAAAAGCCTTCAAATAAAATAATTTACCTTTGAAGAACTTCTGATGTTTTCAATGAGGATACTCTCAGTTAGATAGCAAATGCTCAGTTTTTCCAAAAAGATTCTTTGTGTATTAGAAATAGCTCTGTTTTATACATCACATTTGGCTACCAAAAAAACCCGAAAATTCAGTCCTCAAAACGTGAACTTTTTTCCAAATTAACTCCATAATGTTGACTGAAAACATGGCAAACGTTGTTTAGAATCAATCATCAAGGTGTTTTTCACATATCTCTTCATTGATATATCGTTCTTGGACACATGGTTTCTCCCCTATATCAAATGGAAAAGTACAAGCAGCTGGCAATTGCGCACCGAATTCCACGCAGGACACCAGGCGGACACTTGGAAAATGTAGTCTCTTATGGTCAATCTTCCAATGATATGCCTACAAATACGTCACAATGCTGCTAAGACCTGGGGCGAACGACAGAAAGTGTAAGCTCAATTCCTTGCGCAATCACAGCCATATAAGGAGACAATGGAAAACAGAGCTTCAGAAATTCTGCTAATTTCCTGGTTGATGCATCGTCTTGGTTTCGCCTGTAGAATGAGTTCTGGGGCACTTACAGACAAAATCTTTGCAGATTCTGAAACTTCAGAGTGTTTTCTTTCCAAAACTGTCAAGAATATGCATAGTCGAGCATCTTTTCGTGACAAAATATCGCGCTTAAAACGGGAACGTTTTTTATCCAAAAATGAAATAGCGCCCCTAGAGATCTAACAGGTTAACACCGTTCTTGTTTAGTGGTTTACGTATCGTAGAGAGATGTTCAGAGATGTTCAGAGATGTTTGCATGTTCCAGAGATTTTTCTGTAAGTATTTAGCTGACACTCTAGGATTCTTCTTAACCTCATTGAGCATTCTGCACTGTGTTTTGGCAGTCGTCTTTGCAGGACGGCCACTCCTAGGGAGAGGAGCAACAGTGCTGAACTTTCTCCATTTATAGACTATTTTTCTTACCGTGGACTGATGAACATCAAGGCTTTTAGAGATACTTTTGTAACCGTTTCCAGCTTTATGCAAGACAACAACCCTTAATCTTGGTGTCTTCTGGGATCTCTTTTTGTTTCGAGGCATGTTTCACATCAGGCAATGCTTCTTGTGAATAGCAAACTCATATTTTGTGAGTGTTTTTTACTGGGCAGGGCAGCTCTAACCAACATCTCCAATCTCGTCTCATTGATTGGACTCCAGGTTAGCTGACTCCTGACTCCAATTAGCTTTTGGAGAAGTCATTAGCCTAGGGGGGTTCACATACAAAGGCATGACCTTTGTTTAAATGATGTATTCAACATAGACAAGAAAAATACAATTAATTTGTGTGTTATTAGTTTAAGCAGACTGTGTTTGTCTTATTGTTGTGACTTAGATGAAGATCCGATCAAATTGTATGTCAAATTCATACAGAAATCCAGATAATTCCAAACGGTTCACATACTTGTTCTTACATAATAGTCATTTGATAGGATCTTTATGGTCAGAATAGTACTATTAAATTACTATCTGACTCTTCCCTTGTAGGAAGAATGGATCTTTCTTGAAGAGATTTGCTGGCGATGTGATGCTCAGCTGTGGAGTGGGTTTGGATGTAGGGTTTCTACGGTCTGGAGTGGGGTGGGATGTAGGGTTTCTACAGTCTGGAGTGGGTTGGGATGTAGGGTTTCTACAGTCTGGAGTGGGTTGGGATGTAGGGTTTCTACAGTCTGGAGTGGGGTGGGATGTAGGGTTTCTACAGTCTGGAGTGGGTTGGGATGTAGGGTTTCTACAGTCTGGAGTGGGTTGGGATGTAGGGTTTCTACAGTCTGGAGTGGGTTGGGATGTAGGGTTTCTACAGTCTGGAGTGGGTGGGATGTAGGGTTTCTACGGTCTGGAGTGGGTTGGGATGTAGGGTTTCTACAGTCTGGAGTGGGTTGGGATGTAGGGTTTCTACAGTCTGGAGTGGGTTGGGATGTAGGGTTTCTACAGTCTGGAGTGGGTTGGGATGTAGGGTTTCTACAGTCTGGAGTGGGTTGGGATGTAGGGTTTCTACAGTCTGGAGTGGGTTGGGATGTAGGGTTTCTACAGTCTGGAGTGGGTTGGGATGTAGGGTTTCTACAGTCTGGAGTGGGGTGGGATGTAGGGTTTCTACAGTCTGGAATGGGTTGGGATGTAGGGTTTCTACAGTCTGGAGTGGGTTGGGATGTAGGGTTTCTACAGTCTGGAGTGGGTTGGGATGTAGGGTTTCTACAGTCTGGAGTGGGTGGGATGTAGGGTTTCTACGGTCTGGAGTGGGTTGGGATGTTGTGTTTCTATAGTCTGGAGTGGGTGGGATGTAGGGTTTCTACGGTCTGGAGTGGGTGGGATGTAGGGTTTCTACGGTCTAGTTCAAGCTGTGGAGTGGGTTGGGTTGTAGGGTTTCTACAGTCTGGAGTGGTTGGGATGTAGGGTTTCTACAGTCTGGAGTGGTTGGGATGTAGGGTTTCTACGGTCTAGTTCAAGCTGTGGAGTGGGTTGGGTTGTAGGGTTTCTACAGTCTGGAGTGGTTGGGATGTAGGGTTTCTACAGTCTGGAGTGGTTGGGATGTAGGGTTTCTCCAGTCTGGTGTGGGTGGGATGTAGGGTTTCTACGGTCTAGTTCAGGCTGTGGAGTGGTTGGGATGTAGGGTTTCTACAGTCTGGAGTGGATGGGATGTAGGGTTTCTACGGTCTAGTTCGGGCTGTGGAGTGGGTGGTATGTAGGGTTTCTACGGTCTAGTTCAGGCTGTGGAGTGGATGGGATGTAGGGTTTCTACAGTCTGGAGTGGGTGGTATGTAGGGTTTCTACGGTCTAGTTCAGGCTGTGGAGTGGTTGGGATGTAGGGTTTCTACGGTCTAGTTCGGGCTGTGGAGTGTAGGGTTTCTACGGTCTAGTTCAGGCTGTGGAGTGGTTGGGATGTAGGGTTTCTACAGTCTGGAGTGGATGGGATGTAGGGTTTCTACGGTCTAGTTCAGGCTGTGGAGTGGTTGGGATGTAGGGTTTCTACAGTCTGGAGTGGTTGGGATGTAGGGTTTCTACAGTCTGGAGTGGATGGGTTGTAGGGTTTCTACAGTCTGGAGTGGGTTGGGATGTAGGGTTTCTACAGTCTGGAGTGGGTTGGGATGTAGGGTTTCTACGGTCTAGTTCAGGCTGTGGAGTGGGTTGGGATGTAGGGTTTCTACGGTCTAGTTCGGGCTGTGGTGCATCATAGATAGCCTTTCCACATCGTTAGTTAGCCAGTCAGGAGCCGTTGGCAGTAAAGCTGTTTTTTTTGGCAGTAAAAGCAGTAAAGTCTTGTTATCCATGTCACTTTCACAGCTGCCATATTTTTACTGGATCTAAAAACATGGTCCTCCCTTAACTTTAGGGTGGGGGGGGGGGGGGGCAGCCAGGATGTTAAGCCCATCCTTACCCCTCGCCTCCCCTCCCCCTCGGGACTCCCATTATACAGCTCTTCTAACGAGTTACTCAAGTTCCCCTGCCGCTCCTAACGATGCCCAGAAAGAGGGGGGGGAGGAGGGAGGGGGGAGGGGGGAGGGGGGAGGGGGAGGCAGGGAAATAAGTCTTCGAGCTGGGAAAGGAGACCATTCATATTCTATCTTTGATTTAAATGTCAAATGCATTTTGAGTGTGTGTGTGTGTGTGTGTGTGTGTGTGTGTTGTGTCTTTGGTCCTCTGCCAGCTGTGGCACAGTGTTTATAGTAGTAATAGTCCTGACGTTATCAGTCCGGTCTGTAATCCTGACGTTATCAGTCCGGTCTGTAATCCTGACGTGATCAGTCCGGTCGGTAGTCCTGACGTTATCAGTCCGGTCTGTAGTCCTGACGTTATCAGTCCGGTCTGTAGTCCTGACGTTATCGGTCCGGTCTGTAGTCCTGACTTTATCGGTCCGGTTTGTAGTCCTGACGTTATCGGTCCGGTCTGTAGGCCTGACGTTATCGGTCCGGTCTGTAGTCCTGACGTTATCAGTCCGGTCTGTAGTCCTGACGTTATCAGTCCGGTCTGTAGTACTGACGTTATCAGTCCGGTCTGTAGTCCTGACGTTATCAGTCCGGTCTGTAGTCCTGACGTTATCAGTCCGGTCTGTAGTCCTGACGTTATCAGTCCGGTCTGTAATCCTGACGTTATCAGTCCGGTCTGTAGTCCTGTTGTTATCAGTCCGGTCTGTCACTGTGGCCCTTACTTGTACTGCCTACAGTGTAAAGCATGACATGCTACTACATTGGCCTTCCTAACCACCTGACATGCTACTATATTGGCCCTCCTAACCACCTGACATGCTACTACATTGGCCCTCCTAACCACCTGACATGCTACTACATTGGCCCTCCTAACCACCTGACATGCTACTACATTGGCCCTCCTAACCACCTGACACAAGACTGAAACCACTAGGCTACCTGCCGTCCCTACACTCTAACCACTAGGCTACCTGCCGTCCCTACACTCTAACCACTAGGTTACCTGCCGTCCCTACACTCTAACCACTAGGCTACCTGCCGTCCCTACACTCTAACCACTAGGCTACCTGCCGTCCCTACACTCTAACCACTAGGTTACCTGCCGTCCCTACACTCTAACCACTAGGCTACCTGCCGTCCCTACACTCTAACCACTAGGCTACCTGCCGTCCCTACACTCTAACCACTGGGCTACCTGCCGTCCCTACACTCTAACCACTGGGCTACCTGCCGTCCCTACACTCTAACCACTGGGCTACCTGCCGTCCCTACACTCTAACCACTAGGCTACCTGCCGCCCCTACACTCTAACCACTAGGCTACCTGCCGTCCCTACACTCTAACCACTGGGCTACCTGCCGTCCCTACACTCTAACCACTAGGCTACCTGCCGGTTTGAGTGACAGAACTAACTCGTGTGCCCAGTGGCTAAACACCTCTCTGAAGTGTGCACATTTCCTAAATCATTTCAATTCACTTTTTTTATGACTCAAAGAAGCATCTTCAACTATAAGGTGATTTAGTTGTTTTTTTGAGCTCTCCCAGCTGGGCCGTTGAGGAACTAGAGGAAGCTCACTGGAGTTTGTATAACGCCATGTAACTGTACATCTAATACAGGGATCATATCAAATCAAATCAAATCAAATGTATTTATATAGCCCTTCGTACATCAAACATATGTACAGAAACCCAGCCTAAAACCCCAAACAGCAAGCAATGCAGGTGTAGAAGCACGGTGGCTAGGAAAAACTCCCTAGAAAGGCCAAAACCTAGGAAGAAACCTAGAGAGGAACCAGGCTATGTGGGGTGGCCAGTCCTCTTCTGGGTGTGCCGGGTGGAGATTATAACAGAACATGGCCAAGATGTTCAAATGTTCATAAATGACCAGCATGGTCCAATAATAATAAGGCATAGAAGTTGACGCTGTGTATATGACGTCAGTTTTATGATCTGTATATTAACATTACTCACTGGTGTTTGGCTTGTTTGTTTGATCTTTTTTATTCTATCTTTATTTAACTTGGCAAGTCAGTTAAGAACAAATTCTTATTTTCAATGACGTCCTAGGAACAGTGGGTTATCTGCCTTGTTCAGGGGCAGAACGACAGATTTTGTACCTTGTCAGCTCGGGGGTTTGAACTTGCAACCTTCCGGTTACTAGTCCAACGCTCTAACCACTAAGCGATATTTATTATAAAACCTCAACGTCTCATCTTTCAAAATACATAGTCCTTTTAATTTACATCATTTTCCCCTCAGTCAGACAACAATCATTTTAACAGAAGTAGTTCAATTATCTGAAGGGGGGGGGGGGGTTCAGAACGTCTGTCCGTCTAAGGGCTGTGAAGCACAGAGCCACAGAGCTTTGACGTCATGTATAGCACGTTACTGTTCAGTACTATGTTCCAATTTAGCCGTTTATCAGTGCCCAAATCTGACATTTTCAATGTGTAAAGGGTTAAATGGGGTTAGTTCTATTGTTAAGTCTAGAGTGTTAGTTGTTGATCAGGTCTGGTGGGTTCTTAGTTCTATTATTAAGTCTAGAATGTTAGTTGTTGATCAGGTCTGATGGGTTCTTAGTTCTATTATTAAGTCTAGAATGTTAGTTGTTGATCAGGTCTGGTGGGTTCTTAGTTCTATTGTTAAGTCTAGAATGTTAGTTGTTGATCAGGTCTGGTGGGTTCTTAGTTCTATTGTTAAGTCTAGAATGTTAGTTGTTGATCAGGTCTGGTGGGTTCTTAGTTCTATTGTTAAGTCTAGAATGTTAGTTGTTGATCAGGTCTGGTGGATTCTTAGTTCTATTGTTAAGTCTAGAGTGTTAGTTGTTGATCAGGTCTGGTGGGTTCTTAGTTCTATTGTTAAGTCTAGAATGTTAGTTGTTGATCAGGTCTGGTGGGTTCTTAGTTCTATTGTTAAGTCTAGAATGTTAGTTGTTGATCAGGTCTGGTGGGTTCTTAGTTCTATTGTTAAGTCTAGAATGTTAGTTGTTGATCAGGTCTGGTGGGTTCTTAGTTCTATTGTTAAGTCTAGAATGTTAGTTGTTGATCAGGTCTGGTGGGTTCTTAGTTCTATTATTAAGTCTAGAGTGTTAGTTGTTGATCAGGTCTGGTGGATTCTTAGTTCTATTATTAAGTCTAGAGTGTTAGTTGTTCATCAGGTCTGGTGGGTTCTTAGTTCTATTGTTAAGTCTAGAGTGTTAGTTGTTGATCAGGTCTGGTGGGTTCTTAGTTCTATTGTTAAGTCAAGAATGTTAGTTGTTGATCAGGTCTGGTGGGTTCTTAGTTCTATTGTTAAGTCTAGAATGTTAGTTGTTGATCAGGTCTGATGGGTTCTTAGTTATATTATTAAGTCTAGAATGTTAGTTGTTGATCAGGTCTGGTGGGTTGGATGTAGGGTTTCTACAGTCTGGAGTGGGTTGGGATGTAGGGTTTCTACAGTCTGGAGTGGGTTGGGATGTAGGGTTTCTACGGTCTAGTTCAGGCTGTGGAGTGGGTTGGGATGTAGGGTTTCTACGGTCTAGTTCGGGCTGTGGTGCATCATAGATAGCCTTTCCACATCGTTAGTTAGCCAGTCAGGAGCAGTTGGCAGTAAAGCAGTTTTTTTTGGCAGTAAAAGCAGTAAAGTCTTGTTATCCATGTCACTTTCACAGCTGCCATATTTTTACTGGATCTAAAAACATGGTCCTCCCTTAACTTTAGGGTGGGGGGGGGGGCAGCCAGGATGTTAAGCCCATCCTTACCCCTCGCCTCACCTCCCCCTCGGGACTCCCATTATACAGCTCTTCTAACGAGTTACTCAAGTTCCCCTGCCGCTCCTAACGATGCCCAGAAAGAGGAGGGGAGGAGGGAGGGGGGAGGAGGGAGGGGGAGGCAGGGAAATAAGTCTTCGAGCTGGGAAAGGAGACCATTCATATTCTATCTTTGATTTAAATGTCAAATGCATTTTGAGTGTGTGTGTGTGTGTGTGTGTGTGTGTGTTTTGTCTTTGGTCCTCTGCCAGCTGTGGCACAGTGTTTATAGTAGTAATAGTCCTGACGTTATCAGTCCGGTCTGTAATCCTGACGTTATCAGTCCGGTCTGTAATCCTGACGTGATCAGTCCGGTCTGTAGTCCTGACGTTATCAGTCCGGTCTGTAGTCCTGACGTTATCAGTCCGGTCTGTAGTCCTGACGTTATCGGTCCGGTCTGTAGTCCTGACTTTATCGGTCCGGTTTGTAGTCCTGACGTTATCGGTCCGGTCTGTAGGCCTGACGTTATCGGTCCGGTCTGTAGTCCTGACGTTATCAGTCCGGTCTGTAGTCCTGACGTTATCAGTCCGGTCTGTAGTCCTGACGTTATCAGTCCGGTCTGTAGTCCTGACGTTATCAGTCCGGTCTGTAGTCCTGACGTTATCAGTCCGGTCTGTAGTCCTGACGTTATCAGTCCGGTCTGTAATCCTGACGTTATCAGTCCGGTCTGTAGTCCTGACGTTATCAGTCCGGTCTGTAGTCCTGTTGTTATCAGTCTGGTCTGTCACTGTGGCCCTTACTTGTACTGCCTACAGTGTAAAGCATGACATGCTACTACATTGGCCTTCCTAACCACCTGACATGCTACTACATTGGCCCTCCTAACCACCTGACATGCTACTACATTGGCCCTCCTAACCACCTGACATGCTACTACATTGGCCCTCCTAACCACCTGACATGCTACTACATTGGCCCTCCTAACCACCTGACATGCTACTACATTGGCCCTCCTAACCACCTGACATGCTACTACATTGGCCCTCCTAACCACCTGACACAAGACTGAAACCACTAGGCTACCTGCCGTCCCTACACTCTAACCACTAGGTTACCTGCCGTCCCTACACTCTAACCACTAGGCTACCTGCCGTCCCTACGCTCTAACCACTAGGCTACCTGCCGTCCCTACACTCTAACCACTGGGTTACCTGCCGTCCCTACACTCTAACCACTAGGTTACCTGCCGTCCCTACACTCTAACCACTAGGCTACCTGCCGTCCCTACACTCTAACCACTAGGCTACCTGCCGTCCCTACGCTCTAACCACTAGGCTACCTGCCGTCCCTACGCTCTAACCACTAGGCTACCTGCCGCCCCTACACTCTAACCACTAGGTTACCTGCCGTCCCTACACTCTAACCACTGGGCTACCTGCCACCCCTACACTCTAACCACTAGGCTACCTGCCGCCCCTACACTCTAACCACTGGGCTACCTGCCACCCCTACACTCTAACCACTAGGCTACCTGTCGCCCCTACACTCTAACCACTGGGCTACCTGCCACCCCTACACTCTAACCACTAGGCTACCTGCCGCCCCTACACTCTAACCACTAGGCTACCTGCCGTCCCTACACTCTAACCACTAGGCTACCTGCCGTCCCTACACTCTAACCACTAGGCTACCTGCCGTCCCTACGCTCTAACCACTAGGCTACCTGCCGTCCCTACACTCTAACCACTAGGTTACCTGCCGTCCCTACACTCTAACCACTGGGCTACCTGCCACCTCTACACTCTAACCACTAGGCTACCTGCCGCCCCTACACTCTAACCACTAGGCTACCTGCCGTCGCTACACTCTAACCACTGGGCTACCTGCCGCCCCTACACTTTAACCACTAGGCTACCTGCCGTCCCTACACTCTAACCACTAGGCTACCTGCCGTCCCTACACTCTAACCACTAGGCTACCTGCCGTCCCTACACTCTAACCACTAGGCTACCTGCCGTCCCTACACTCTAACCACTAGGCTACCTGCCGTCCCTACACTCTAACCACTAGGTTACCTGCCGTCCCTACACTCTAACCACTGGGCTACCTGCCACCCCTACACTCTAACCACTAGGCTACCTGCCGCCCCTACACTCTAACCACTAGGCTACCTGCCACCTCTACACTCTAACCACTAGGCTACCTGCCGCCCCTACACTCTAACCACTAGGCTACCTGCCGTCGCTACACTCTAACCACTGGGCTACCTGCCGCCCCTACACTCTAACCACTAGGCTACCTGCCGTCCCTACACTCTAACCACTGGGCTACCTGCCACCCCTACACTCTAACCACTAGGCTACCTGCCGTCCCTACACTCTAACCACTAGGCTACCTGCCGTCCCTACACTCTAACCACTAGGCTACCTGCCGTCCCTACACTTTAACCACTAGGCTACCTGCCGTCCCTACACTCTAACCACTAGGCTACCTGCCGTCCCTACACTCTAACCACTAGGCTACCTGCCGTCCCTACACTCTAACCACTAGGCTACCTGCCGTCCCTACACTCTAACCACTAGGTTACCTGCCGTCCCTACACTCTAACCACTGGGCTACCTGCCACCCCTACACTCTAACCACTAGGCTACCTGCCGCCCCTACACTCTAACCACTAGGCTACCTGCCACCTCTACACTCTAACCACTAGGCTACCTGCCGCCCCTACACTCTAACCACTAGGCTACCTGCCGTCCCTACACTCTAACCACTGGGCTACCTGCCGCCCCTACACTCTAACCACTAGGCTACCTGCCGTCCCTACACTCTAACCACTAGGCTACCTGCCGTCCCTACACTCTAACCACTAGGCTACCTGCCGTCCCTACACTCTAACCACTAGGTTACCTGCCGTCCCTACACTCTAACCACTAGGCTACCTGCCGTCCCTACACTCTAACCACTAGGCTACCTGCCGTCCCTACACTCTAACCACTAGGCTACCTGCCGTCCCTACACTCTAACCACTAGGTTACCTGCCGTCCCTACACTCTAACCACTAGGCTACCTGCCGTCCCTACACTCTAACCACTAGGCTACCTGCCGTCCCTACACTCTAACCACTGGGCTACCTGCCGTCCCTACACTCTAACCACTAGGCTACCTGCCGTCCCTACACTCTAACCACTGGGCTACCTGCCACCCCTACACTCTAACCACTAGGCTACCTGCCGCCCCTACACTCTAACCACTAGGCTACCTGCCGTCCCTACACTCTAACCACTAGGCTACCTGCCGCCCCTACACTCTAACCACTAGGCTACCTGCCGTCCCTACACTCTAACCACTAGGCTACCTGCCGCCCCTACACTCTAACCACTGGGCTACCTGCCGTCCCTACGCTCTAACCACTAGGCTACCTGCCGTCCCTACACTCTAACCACTAGGCTACCTGCCGCCCCTACACTCTAACCACTAGGCTACCTGCCGCCTCTACACTCTAACCACTAGGCTACCTGCCGCCCCTACACTCTAACCACTAGGCTACCTGCCGTCCCTACACTCTAACCACTAGGCTACCTGCCGTCCCTACACTCTAACCACTAGGCTACCTGCCGTCCCTACACTCTAACCACTAGGCTACCTGCCGTCCCTACACTCTAACCACTAGGTTACCTGCCGTCCCTACACTCTAACCACTAGGCTACCTGCCGTCCCTACACTCTAACCACTAGGCTACCTGCCGTCCCTACACTCTAACCACTAGGCTACCTGCCGTCCCTACACTCTAACCACTAGGCTACCTGCCGTCCCTACACTCTAACCACTGGGCTACCTGCCGTCCCTACAATCTAACCACTGGGTTACCTGCCGGTTTGAGTGACAGAACTAACTCGTGTGCCCAGTGGCTAAACACCTCTCTGAAGTGTGCACATTTCCTAAATCATTTCAATTCACTTTTTTTATGACTCAAAGAAGCATCTTCAACTATAAGGTGATTTAGTTGTTTTTTTGAGCTCTCCCAGCTGGGCCGTTGAGGAACTAGAGGAAGCTCACTGGAGTTTGTATAACGCCATGTAACTGTACATCTAATACAGGGATCATATCAAATCAAATCAAATCAAATGTATTTATATAGCCCTTCGTACATCAAACATATGTACAGAAACCCAGCCTAAAACCCCAAACAGCAAGCAATGCAGGTGTAGAAGCACGGTGGCTAGGAAAAACTCCCTAGAAAGGCCAAAACCTAGGAAGAAACCTAGAGAGAAACCAGGCTATGTGGGGTGGCCAGTCCTCTTCTGGCTGTGCCGGGTGGAGATTATAACAGAACATGGCCAAGATGTTCAAATGTTCATAAATGACCAGCATGGTCCAATAATAATAAGGCATAGAAGTTGACGCTGTGTATATGACGTCAGTTTTATGATCTGTATGTTAACATTACTCACTGGTGTTTGGCTTGTTTGTTTGATCTTTTTTATTCTATCTTTATTTAACGAGGCAAGTCAGTTAAGAACAAATTCTTATTTTCAATGACGGCCTAGGAAACAGTGGGTTAACTGCCTTGTTCAGGGGCAGAACGACAGATTTTGTACCTTGTCAGCTCGGGGGTTTGAACTTGCAACCTTCCGGTTACTAGTCCAACGCTCTAACCACTAAGCGATATTTATTATAAAACCTCAACGTCTCATCTTTCAAAATACATAGTCCTTTTAATTTACAGCATTTTCCCCCCAGTCAGACAACAATCATTTTAACAGAAGTAGTTCAATTATCTGAAGGAGGGGGGGTTCAGAACTCTGTGGCACAGAGCCACAGAGCTTTGACGTCATGTATAGCACGTTACTGTTCAGTACTATGTTCCAATTTAGCCGTTTATCAGTGCCCAAATCTGACATTTTCAATGTGTAAAGGGTTAAATGGGGTTAGATCTATTGTTAAGTCTAGAATGTTAGTTGTTGATCAGGTCTGGTGGGTTCTTAGTTCTATTATTAAGTCTAGAATGTTAGTTGTTGATCAGGTCTGATGGGTTCTTAGTTCTATTATTAAGTCTAGAATGTTAGTTGTTCATCAGGTCTGGTGGGTTCTTAGTTCTATTGTTAAGTCTAGAATGTTAGTTGTGTATCAGGTCTGGTGGGTTCTTAGTTCTATTGTTAAGTCTAGAATGTTAGTTGTTGATCAGGTCTGGTGGGTTCTTAGTTCTATTATTAAGTCTAGAATGTTAGTTGTTGATCAGGTCTGGTGGGTTCTTAGTTCTATTATTAAGTCTAGAGTGTTAGTTGTTGATCAGGTCTGGTGGGTTCTTAGTTCTATTTTGAAGTCTAGAGTGTTAGTTGTTGATCAGGTCTGGTGGGTTCTTAGTTCTATTATTAAGTCTAGAATGTCAGTTGTTGATCAGGTCTGGTGGGTTCTTAGTTCTATTATTAAGTCTAGAGTGTTAGTTGTTCATCAGGTCTGGTGGGTTCTTAGTTCTATTGTTAAGTCTAGAGTGTTAGTTGTTGATCAGGTCTGGTGGGTTCTTAGTTCTATTGTTAAGTCTAGAATGTTAGTTGTTGATCAGGTCTGGTGGGTTCTTAGTTCTATTGTTAAGTCTAGAATGTTAGTTGTTGATCAGGTCTGATGGGTTCTTAGTTATATTATTAAGTCTAGAATGTTAGTTGTTGATCAGGTCTGGTGGGTTGGATGTAGGGTTTCTACAGTCTGGAGTGGGTTGGGATGTAGGGTTTCTACAGTCTGGAGTGGGTTGGGATGTAGGGTTTCTACGGTCTAGTTCAGGCTGTGGAGTGGGTTGGGATGTAGGGTTTCTACGGTCTAGTTCGGGCTGTGGTGCATCATAGATAGCCTTTCCACATCGTTAGTTAGCCAGTCAGGAGCAGTTGGCAGTAAAGCAGTTTTTTTTGGCAGTAAAAGCAGTAAAGTCTTGTTATCCATGTCACTTTCACAGCTGCCATATTTTTACTGGATCTAAAAACATGGTCCTCCCTTAACTTTAGGGTGGGGGGGGGGCCAGCCAGGATGTTAAGCCCATCCTTACCCCTCGCCTCACCTCCCCCTCGGGACTCCCATTATACAGCTCTTCTAACGAGTTACTCAAGTTCCCCTGCCGCTCCTAACGATGCCCAGAAAGAGGGGGGGAGGAGGGAGGGGGGAGGGGGGAGGGGGAGGGAGGGAAATAAGTCTTCGAGCTGGGAAAGGAGACCATTCATATTCTATCTTTGATTTAAATGTCAAATGCATTTTGAGTGTGTGTGTGTGTGTGTGTGTGTGTGTGTTGTGTCTTTGGTCCTCTGCCAGCTGTGGCACAGTGTTTATAGTAGTAATAGTCCTGACGTTATCAGTCCGGTCTGTAATCCTGACGTTATCAGTCCGGTCTGTAATCCTGACGTGATCAGTCCGGTCTGTAGTCCTGACGTTATCAGTCCGGTCTGTAGTCCTGACGTTATCAGTCCGGTCTGTAGTCCTGACGTTATCGGTCCGGTCTGTAATCCTGACTTTATCGGTCCGGTTTGTAGTCCTGACGTTATCGGTCCGGTCTGTAGGCCTGACGTTATCGGTCCGGTCTGTAGTCCTGACGTTATCAGTCCGGTCTGTAGTCCTGACGTTATCAGTCCGGTCTGTAGTCCTGACGTTATCAGTCCGGTCTGTAGTCCTGACGTTATCAGTCCGGTCTGTAGTCCTGACGTTATCAGTCCGGTCTGTAGTCCTGACGTTATCAGTCCGGTCTGTAATCCTGACGTTATCAGTCCGGTCTGTAGTCCTGACGTTATCAGTCCGGTCTGTAGTCCTGTTGTTATCAGTCTGGTCTGTCACTGTGGCCCTTACTTGTACTGCCTACAGTGTAAAGCATGACATGCTACTACATTGGCCTTCCTAACCACCTGACATGCTACTACATTGGCCCTCCTAACCACCTGACATGCTACTACATTGGCCCTCCTAACCACCTGACATGCTACTACATTGGCCCTCCTAACCACCTGACATGCTACTACATTGGCCCTCCTAACCACCTGACATGCTACTACATTGGCCCTCCTAACCACCTGACACAAGACTGAAACCACTAGGCTACCTGCCGTCCCTACACTCTAACCACTAGGTTACCTGCCGTCCCTACACTCTAACCACTAGGCTACCTGCCGTCCCTACGCTCTAACCACTAGGCTACCTGCCGTCCCTACACTCTAACCACTGGGTTACCTGCCGTCCCTACACTCTAACCACTAGGTTACCTGCCGTCCCTACACTCTAACCACTAGGCTACCTGCCGTCCCTACACTCTAACCACTAGGCTACCTGCCGTCCCTACACTCTAACCACTAGGCTACCTGCCGTCCCTACGCTCTAACCACTAGGCTACCTGCCGCCCCTACACTCTAACCACTAGGTTACCTGCCGTCCCTACACTCTAACCACTGGGCTACCTGCCACCCCTACACTCTAACCACTAGGCTACCTGCCGTCCCTACACTCTAACCACTAGGCTACCTGCCGTCCCTACGCTCTAACCACTAGGCTACCTGCCTTCCCTACACTCTAACCACTGGGTTACCTGCCGTCCCTACACTCTAACCACTAGGTTACCTGCCGTCCCTACACTCTAACCACTAGGCTACCTGCCGTCCCTACACTCTAACCACTAGGCTACCTGCCGTCCCTACACTCTAACCACTAGGCTACCTGCCGTCCCTACGCTCTAACCACTAGGCTACCTGCCGCCCCTACACTCTAACCACTAGGTTACCTGCCGTCCCTACACTCTAACCACTGGGCTACCTGCCACCCCTACACTCTAACCACTAGGCTACCTGCCGTCCCTACACTCTAACCACTAGGCTACCTGCCGTCCCTACACTCTAACCACTAGGCTACCTGCCGTCCCTACACTCTAACCACTAGGTTACCTGCCGTCCCTACACTCTAACCACTAGGCTACCTGCCGTCCCTACACTCTAACCACTAGGCTACCTGCCGTCCCTACACTCTAACCACTAGGCTACCTGCCGTCCCTACACTCTAACCACTAGGCTACCTGCCGTCCCTACACTCTAACCACTAGGCTACCTGCCGTCCCTACAATCTAACCACTGGGTTACCTGCCGGTTTGAGTGACAGAACTAACTCGTGTGCCCAGTGGCTAAACACCTCTCTGAAGTGTGCACATTTCCTAAATCATTTCAATTCACTTTTTTTATGACTCAAAGAAGCATCTTCAACTATAAGGTGATTTAGTTGTTTTTTTGAGCTCTCCCAGCTGGGCCGTTGAGGAACTAGAGGAAGCTCACTGGAGTTTGTATAACGCCATGTAACTGTACATCTAATACAGGGATCATATCAAATCAAATCAAATCAAATTTATTTATATAGCCCTTCGTACATCAAACATATGTACAGAAACCCAGCCTAAAACCCCAAACAGCAAGCAATGCAGGTGTAGAAGCACGGTGGCTAGGAAAAACTCCCTAGAAAGGCCAAAACCTAGGAAGAAACCTAGAGAGAAACCAGGCTATGTGGGGTGGCCAGTCCTCTTCTGGCTGTGCCGGGTGGAGATTATAACAGAACATGGCCAAGATGTTCAAATGTTCATAAATGACCAGCATGGTCCAATAATAATAAGGCATAGAAGTTGACGCTGTGTATATGACGTCAGTTTTATGATCTGTATGTTAACATTACTCACTGGTGTTTGGCTTGTTTGTTTGATCTTTTTTATTCTATCTTTATTTAACGAGGCAAGTCAGTTAAGAACAAATTCTTATTTTCAATGACGGCCTAGGAAACAGTGGGTTAACTGCCTTGTTCAGGGGCAGAACGACAGATTTTGTACCTTGTCAGCTCGGGGGTTTGAACTTGCAACCTTCCGGTTACTAGTCCAACGCTCTAACCACTAAGCGATATTTATTATAAAACCTCAACGTCTCATCTTTCAAAATACATAGTCCTTTTAATTTACAGCATTTTCCCCTCAGTCAGACAACAATCATTTTAACAGAAGTAGTTCAATTATCTGAAGGGGGGGGGGGGGTTCAGAACTCTGTGGCACAGAGCCACAGAGCTTTGACGTCATGTACAGCACGTTACTGTTCAGTACTATGTTCCAATTTAGCCGTTTATCAGTGCCCAAATCTGACATTTTCAATGTGTAAAGGGTTAAATGGGGTTAGATCTATTGTTAAGTCTAGAATGTTAGTTGTTGATCAGGTCTGGTGGGTTCTTAGTTCTATTATTAAGTCTAGAATGTTAGTTGTTGATCAGGTCTGATGGGTTCTTAGTTCTATTATTAAGTCTAGAATGTTAGTTGTTGATCAGGTCTGGTGGGTTCTTAGTTCTATTGTTAAGTCTAGAATGTTAGTTGTTGATCAGGTCTGGTGGGTTCTTAGTTCTATTGTTAAGTCTAGAATGTTAGTTGTTGATCAGGTCTGGTGGGTTCTTAGTTCTATTATTAAGTCTAGAATGTTAGTTGTTGATCAGGTCTGGTGGGTTCTTAGTTCTATTATTAAGTCTAGAGTGTTAGTTGTTGATCAGGTCTGGTGGGTTCTTAGTTCTATTTTGAAGTCTAGAGTGTTAGTTGTTGATCAGGTCTGGTGGGTTCTTAGTTCTATTATTAAGTCTAGAATGTCAGTTGTTGATCAGGTCTGGTGGGTTCTTAGTTCTATTATTAAGTCTAGAGTGTTAGTTGTTGATCAGGTCTGATGGGTTCTTAGTTCTATTATTAAGTCTAGAATGTTAGTTGTTGATCAGGTCTGGTGGGTTCTTAGTTCTATTGTTAAGTCTAGAATGTTAGTTGTTGATCAGGTCACCTCCCTATTGACGCTCCACTCTGTGGTGAATACCTCCTTTGATGATAACTTCTAAGTCTGCCTGATTTAAGAGTTAAGTAAATAAAACCTCTTATTGAAAAGGCTGTTAACTATTCTTCTGTTGATTAGGGTTAGGATTGTAGTCTTGTGTTCTCTTCTCATTTCCTCTCTATTGACGCTCCGCTTTGTAGTGAATACCTCCTTTGATGATAACTGACCTGTAGTGAGTTTCTCATTGGTTGAGGCTGGTTGGCTTAGCTCCCTGGTCATGCATGGCTGATCAGCTTCAACAGAGTCTAAAGGTCAAGGGTCACTAGCTAGCCTTTCCCAATCTCCCCTTTCTGTTTTCTCTAGTTGGCTGGGTTACGTCTTGGTATGACCGGGATATCGGGGCGGCGGGGTAGCCTAGTGGTTAGAGCGTTGGACTAGTAACCGGAGGGTTGCAAGTTCAAATCCCCGAGCTGACACGGTACAAATCTGTCGTTCTGCCCCTGAACAGGCAGTTAACCCACTGTTCCTAGGCCGTCATTGAAAATAAGAATTTGTTCTTAACTAACTTGCCTAGTTAAATAAAATATCAATCACTTTTTTTCTCCCTTCACACCCTCTATACCCCTCAGAGCCCAGGACACCACACCCTGTACCCTCTATACCCCTCAGAGCCCAGGACACCACACCCTGTACCCTCTATACCCCTCAGAGCCCAGGACACCACACTCTGCACCCTCTATACCCATCAGAGCCCAGGACACAACACCCTGCACTCTATACCCCTCAGAGCCCAGGACACCACACCCTGCACCCTCTATACCCCTCAGAGCCCAGGACACCACACCCTGCACCCTCTATACCCCTCAGAGCCCAGGACACCATACCCTGCACCCTCTATACCCCTCAGAGCCCAGGACACCACACCCTGCACCCTCTATACCCCTCAGAGCCCAGGACACCACACCCTGTACCATCTATACCCCTCAGAGCCCAGGACACCACACCCTGCACCCTCTATACCCCTCAGAGCCCAGGACACCACACCCTGCACCCTCTATACCCCTCAGAGCCCAGGACACCACACCCTGCACCCTCTATACCCCTCAGAGCCCAGGACACCACACCCCGCACCCTCTATACCCCCCAGAGCCCAGGACACCACACCCTGCACCCTCTATACCCCCCAGAGCCCAGGACACCACACCCTGCACCCTCTGTTCAGCTCTAGCAGCCAGTAGACACTTTCTTACCTTTCCATCCTTTCTCAATTTCCTTTTTCTGTTTCCTCTGTCAACCCTTTCCTTTTCTTCTCTCTCTCTCTCGCCTTTCTTTCACAGGGTTTTCTTATCATCCTGATTGCCTCTGTTGCTGCTGGGTCATTTTGGGCTTCCTCCACTCCCTGACCCCGTCACCTCCCGCCTGGCCGTCCCCATGCAGCAAATATTGGACCAATACATCAATTGAAATTTTCTCAGACGTAAAACAGAAAGAAAAAAAGAGAAAGATAAGGAATACTGTTTAAACTCTGACAGACAAAAGAGAGGAGGAGGAGGAGGTATGGAGGGAGAGGTGGAGGTATGAAGGGAGAGGAGGAGGAGGTATGTAGTGGTATGGAGGGAGAGGTGGAGGTATGGAGGGAGAGGAGGAGGAGGTATGTAGTGGTATGGAGGGAGAGGTGGAGGTATGGAGGGAGAGGAGGAGGAGGTATGTAGTGGTATGGAGGGAGAGGTGGAGGTATGGAGGTGGAGGTATGGAGGGAGAGGAGGAGGAGGAGGTATGGAGGTGGAGGTATGGAGGGAGAGGAGGAGGAGGAGGTAAGGAGGGAGAGGAGGAGGAGGTATGGAGGGAGAGGAGGAGATATGGAGGGAGAGGTGTAGGAGGAGGTATGGAGGGAGAGGAGGAGGTATGGAGGGAGAGGAGGAGGAGGTATGGAGGGAGAGGTGGAGATATGGAGGGGGAGGAGGAGGTATGTAGTGGTATGGACGGAGAGGAGGAGGAGGTGAGGAGGGAGAGGAGGAGGAGGTATGGAGGGAGAGGTGGAGGAGGTATGGAGGGAGATGAGGAGGAGGAGGTATGGAGGGAGAGGTGGAGGAGGTATGGGGAGGAGGAGGTATGGAGGGAGAGGTGGAGGAGGTATGGAGGGAGAGGTGGAGGAGGAGGTATGGAGGGAGAGGAGGAGGTATGGAGGGAGAGGAGGAGGTATGGAGGGAGAGGTGGAGGAGGAGGTATGGAGGGAGAGGTGGAGGAGGTATGGAGGGAGAGGTGGAGGAGGAGGTATGGAGGGAGAGGAGGAGGTATGGAGGGAGAGGAGGAGGAGGTATGGAGGGGGAGGAGAAGGTGGAGGAGGTATGGAGGGAGAGGAGGAGGAGGAGGAGGTATGGAGGGGGAGGAGAAGGAGGAGGATGTGGTATGAAAGGAGAGGAGGATGTGGTATGGAGGGGGAGGAGAAGGAGGAGGAGCTATGGAGGGAGAGGAGGAGGTATGGAGGGAGATGAGGAGGAGGTGTGGAGGGAGATGAGGAGGAGGTATGGAGGGAGAGGAGGAGATATGGAAGGAGAGGAGGATGAGGTATGGAGGGAGAGGTGGAGGAGGTATGGAGGGAGAGGTGGAGATATGGAGGGAGAGGAGGAGGTATGGAGGGAGAGGTGGAGGAGGTATGGAGGGAGAGGAGGAGGCGGTATGGAGGGAGAGGAGGAGGAGGTATGGAGGGAGAGGAGGAGGAGGTATGGAGGGAGAGGAGGAGGAGGTATGGAGGGAGAGGAGGAGGAGGTATGGAGGGAGAGGAGGAGGAGGTATGGAGGGAGAGGTGGAGGAGGTATGGAGGGAGAGGAGGAGGAGGTATGGAGGGAGAGGTGGAGGAGGTATGGAGGGAGAGGAGGAGGCGGTATGGAGGGAGAGGTGGAGATATGGAAGGAGAGGAGGAGGAGGTATGGAGGGAGAGGAGGAGGAGGTATGGAGGGAGAGGAGGAGGAGGTATGGAGGGAGAGGAGGAGGAGGTATGGAGGGAGAGGTGGAGGAGGTATGGAGGGAGAGGTGGAGGAGGTATGGAGGGAGATGAGGAGGAGGAGGAGGTATGGAGGCACTCTCATTTGATTTGATTTGATTTGATTTGATAAAAATAAAAAAAAGGTGGAGAAGGTATGGAGGGAGAGGAGGAAGTATGGAGGTGGAGGTATTGAGGGAGAGGAGGATGAGGTATGGAGGGAGAGGAGGAGGTATGGAGGTGGAGGTATTGAGGGAGAGGAGGAGGATGTATGGAGGAAGAGGAGGAGGAGATATGGAGGGAGAGGTGGAGGAGGTATGGAGTGAGAAATGCAATGATATGGTATTTGTGGTGGGGGAGGAGAAGGAGCTGTGGAGGGATGTATGGGGAGATAGGAGAGAGGGTGGGAGATGTGGGGAGAGAGGATGGGAGGTGTGGGGAGATAGGATGGGAGGTGTGTGGAAAGTGGATGGGAGGTGTTGGGAAAGTGGATGGGATTTTGAGTGGGAGGTGTGGGGAGATAGGAGAGAGGTTGTGAGAGAGGATGGGAGAGAGGAGATAGGATGGGAGGAGTGGAGAGATAGGAGAGTGGATGGGAGGTGTGGGGAGAGGGGAGATGGGATGGGAGGTATGGGGAGATAGGAGAGTGGATGGGAGGTGTGAGGAGAGTGGATGGGAGGTGTGGGGAGAGTGGATGGGAGGTGTTGGGAGATAGGAGAGAGGGTGTGTTGAGATAGGAGAGGGGGTGTGGGGAGATAGGAGATAGGATGTGAGAGTGGATTGGGAGATAGGAGAGAGGGTGTGTTGAGATGGGGAAACAGCCACAGAGAGAGAGGGGAAACAGAGAGAGAGAGAGAGAAAGAGAGAGAAAGAGAGAGAGGGAGAGAAAGAGAGCGAGAGAGAGAGAGAGAGAGAAAGAGAGAGAGAAAGAGAGAGAAAGAGAGAGAGAGAAAGAGAGAGAGAGGGAGAGAAAGAGAGCGAAAGAGAGAGAGAGAGAGAGAGAGAGAGAGAGAGAGAGAGAGAGAGAGAGAGAGAGAGAGAGAGAGAGAGAGACCGACGAAACTGGCCCCTTATCATGTCCTTGTAGCAGTGAAAACATTCTTTCTACTAGAAGCGACAAAGTCAAGAGTTGAGACCAAACAAACACAGGAGTGTTTCATTCATTTACACACAAAAAAAGGTACCATAAATCAATTAAAACTAGGTTAAATCCACAAACATTTCTGTTTATATGTTACTAGTCCAACGCTCTAACTACTAGGCTACCTGCCGCCCCATTACAGATAACGAATCCTAATTGCTAAATTGCTTCATATATTGTGTATTCAGTAAAAAAAAAAACAAGTGCCATTTAAGATTAATTTACGGAATCTGAAAATAGAAATTGTTAATATTATGTCATAGAACGCAATCTATAATAACTGGTTATAGTAGCCCAGGGGCCTAACCAATTCTAAATGCCGCTATAGCAGTTCTCAAAGTAGGGTAGTCACTGACGTTACTTACCACAGCCATAAAGTCTAACTTTGTGGAAGAGTAGACACTGCCTTGGCAAATACAAGAAAGCCCTACCTGTTTCTACAATTTCGCTTCCTAAAGTCAGGTTTAAAATCAAACCTTAACCACACTGCTAACCTTATGCCTCACCCTAACCTTAAATTAAAACTTAAACAAATGTTGTTGTTTTTAATGTCATTTTACGACAGCTATGTTGACTTTGTAGCTGTGGTAACTAGTGACAACCGCAAACTAGCCTAAGCGAAAATGACGCAATTATTCCTAAACTGCAGCTCATTTTCAGAGCACATAATTCCCAACTTCAGTCAACCAGTTCATTTTGAATTTGTGATAAAACTGTCGTCATTTGTCAAGGAATGCAGCTCTGTGTATCCAATCAGTTTGCTACGTTTCTATAGACATTTATTTCTTCTTAGTGCTCCCATAGGACTCCTTAGTGCTCCCATAGTGCTCCTTAGTGCTCCCATAGTGCTCCTTAGTGCTCCCATAGGACTCCTTAGTGCTCCAATAGTGCTCCCATAGGACTCCTTAGTGCTCTCATAGTGCTCCTTAGAGCTCCCATAGGACTCCTTAGTGCTCCCATAGGACTCCTTAGTGCTCCAATAGTGCTCCCATAGGACTCCTTAGAGCTCCCACAGGACTCCTTAGTGCTCTCATAGTGCTCCTTAGTGCTCCCATAGGACTCCTTAGTGCTCTCATAGTGCTCCTTAGTGCTCCCATAGGACTCCTTAGAGCTCCCATAGGACTCCTTAGTGCTCCTTAGTGATCTCATAGTGCTCCTTAGTTTTTTATTTTTATTTTTATTTTACCTTTAGTAAAGTCAGTTAAGAACAAATTCTTATTTTCAATGACGGCCTAGGAACAGTGGGTTAACTGCCTGTTCAGGGGCAGAACGACAGATTGTACCTTGTCAGCTCGGGGGTTTGAACTTGCAACCTTCCGGTTACTAGCCCAACGCTCTAACCACTAAGCTACCCTGCCGCCCCTTAGTGCTCCCATAGGACTCCTTAGAGCTCCCATAGGACTCCTTAGTGCTCCTTAGTGCTCCTTAGTGATCTCATAGTGCTCCTTAGTGCTCCTTAGTGATATCATAGTGCTCCTTAGTGCTCCTTAGTGCTATCATAGTGCTCCTTAGTGCTCCTTAGTGCTCCTTAGTGCACCTTAGTGCTCTCATAGGACTCCTTAGTGCTCCCATATGACTCCTTAGTGCTCCCATATGACTCCTTAGTGCTCTCATAGTGCTCCTTAGTGCTCTCATAGTGCTCCTTAGTGCTCCCATAGGACTCCTTAGTGCTCCCATAGGACTCCTTGGTGCTCCCATAGGACTCCTTAGTGCTCCCATAGGACTCCTTAGTGCTCCCATAGGACTCCTTAGTGCTCCCATAGGACTCCTTAGTGCTCCCATAGGACTCCTTAGTGCTCTCATAGTGCTCCTTAGTGCTCCCATAGGACTCCTTAGTGCTCCCATAGGACTCCTTAGTGCTCCCATAGGACTCCTTAGTGCTCTCATAGTGCTCCTTAGTGCTCCCATAGGACTCCTTAGTGCTCCCATAGGACTCCTTAGTGCTCCCATAGGACTCCTTAGTGCTCCCATAGGACTCCTTAGTGCTCTCATAGGACTCCTTAGTGCTCTCATAGGACTCCTTAGTGCTCCTTAGTGCTCCCATAGGACTCCTTAGTGCTTCCATAGTGCTCCTTAGTGCTCCCATAGGACTCCTTAGTGCTCATTAGTGCTCCCATAGGACTCCTTAGTGCTTCCATAGTGCTCCTTAGTGCTCCCATAGGACTCCTTAGTGCTCTCATAGGACTCCTTAGTGCTCTCATAGGACTCTTTAGTGCTCCTTAGTGCTCCTTAGTGCTCCCATAGGACTCCTTAGTGCTTCCATAGTGCTCCTTAGTGCTCCCATAGGACTCCTTAGTGCTCCTTAGTGCTCCCATAGGACTCCTTAGTGCTCCCATAGGGCTCCTTAGTGCTCCTTAGTGCTCCTTAGTGCTCCCATAGGACTCCTTAGTGCTCCAATAGTGCTCCCATAGGACTCCTTAGTGCTCCCATAGGACTCCTTAGTGCTCCCATAGGACTCCTTAGTGCTCCCATAGTGCTCCTTAGTGCTCTCATAGGACTCCTTCGTGCTCCCATAGGACTCCTTAGTGCTCATTAGTGCTCCCATAGGACTCCTTAGTGCTCCTTAGTGCTCCCATAGGACTCATTAGTGCTCCTTAGTGCTCCTTAGTGCTCCAATAGTGCTCCCATAGGACTCCTTATGTAACGGATGTGAAACGGCTAGCTAGTTAGCGGTGGTGCGCGCTAAATAGCGTTTCAATCGGTGACGTCACTTGCTCTGAGACCTTGAAGTAGTGGTTCCCCCTTGCTCTGCAAGGGCCGCGGCTTTTGTGGAGCGATGGGTAACGATGCTTCGTGGGTGACTGTTGTTGATGTGTGCAGAGGTTGAGGGGACGGTCTAAAAATATACTGTTACACTTAGTGCTCCCATAGTGCTCCCATAGTGCTCCTTAGTGCTCCAATCACCAGGTCAACACCATCACCAGGTCAACACCATCACCAGGTCAACACTAGCTGGTGTTTGAACTCTGCATATTCTTTCATCAATGAAATGGATTGGGGGAGGGAAGGAAGGAAGGAATGAAGGAAGGAAGGAAGGAAGGAAGGAAGAAGGGAAGGAGGGAGGGAAGGAAGGAAGGAAGGAAGGAAGGAAGGAAGGAAGGAAGGAAGGAAGGAAGGAAGGAAGGAAGGAAGGAAGGAAGGAAGGAAGGAAGGAAGGAGGGACGGAGGGAGGGAGGGAGGGAGGGGTGTAAGGGCTCAGGCACACCAATAGCATTTGCTGCCCGAGAGTACTTAGCACCTCTGAACGTAATTTGTGAACCAAATGCAAACTATAACACATGGTGCTGAATGATGACACTGTTATCAGTCAGTCTCTGTCCCAGGGTTTGTGGACCCAGAAGTTGGCGTCTGGTTTTGGGGTCTACATGGGTATGAGGCCTGGGTGTGGCTCTGAAGAATTGGACCTGGGTATAGGGCCTATTCCCCTTTCTGGGTCTACCTCTCCAGGGTACAGAGAGAGAGAGAGAGAGAGAGAGAGGGGGTTAGGGAGGAGCAAAGGGGACATGGTGGCCAGTCTGTGGCCCCTAGTAAGTAAACCATTTATCAACTTGTACTGTAGGGTTGGTTTACAGCCTGTACTGTAGGGTTGGTTTACAGCCTGTACTGCCTGTACTGTAGGGTTGGTTTACAGCCTGTACTGCCTGTACTGTAGGGTTGGTTTACAGCCTGTACTGTAGGGTTGGTTTACTGCCTGTACTGTAGGGTTGGTTTACAGCCTGTACTGTAGGGTTGGTTTACTGTCTGTACTGTAGGGTTGGTTTACAGCCTGTACTGTAGGGTTGGTTTACAGCCTGTACTGTAGGGTTGGTTTACTGCCTGTACTGTAGGGTTGGTTTACTGCCTGTACTGTAGGGTTGGTTTACTGTCTGTACTGTAGGGTTGGTTTACTGCCTGTACTGTAGGGTTGGTTTACTGTCTGTACTGTAGGGTTGGTTTACTGCCTGTACTGTAGGGTTGGTTTACTGTCTGTACTGTAGGGTTGGTTTACTGCCTGTACTGTAGGGTTGGTTTACAGCCTGTACTGTAGGGTTGGTTTACTGTCTGTACTGTAGGGTTGGTTTACTGCCTGTACTGTAGGGTTGGTTTACAGCCTGTACTGTAGGGTTGGTTTACTGCCTGTACTGTAGGGTTGGTTTACTGTCTGTACTGTAGGGTTGGTTTACTGCCTGTACTGTAGGGTTGGTTTACTGTCTGTACTGTAGGGTTGGTTCACTGCTTGTACTGTAGGGTTGGTTTACTGTCTGTACTGTAGGGTTGGTTTACTGCCTGTACTGTAGGGTTGGTTTACTGCTGTCTCAAAGGACCTTGTTTCTGTTAATCAGCATATGCTATATATACAAAAGTATGTTGACACCCCTTCAAATTAGTGGATTTGGCTATTTCAGACACACCTGTTGCTGACAAGTGTATAAAATTGAGCCCCAGGGTTGCCTAGGTTACTTTCTAAATGTAATCTGTTACAGTTACAAGTTATAAATTGTAATCAGTAACTATGATGGGGTAATCAGTAACTATGATGGTGTAATCAGTAACTATGATGGTGTAATCAGTAACTATGATGGTGTAATCAGTAACTATGATGGTGTATAGATATGGTGGCAGTAACTATAGTGGTGTATATATATGGTGTATAGATATGGTGTATAGATATGGTGTATAGATGTGGTGTATAGATATGGTGGCAGTAACTATAGTGGTGTATAGATATGGTGTATAGATATGGTGTATAGATATGGTGTATAGATATGGTGTATAGATATGGTGTATAGATATGGTGTATAGATATGGTGTATAGATGTGGTGTATAGATATGGTGTATATATATGGTGTATAGATATGGTGTATAGATATGGTGGCAGTAACTATATTGGTTGTTCTGTTCTTCATCTTAGACAAATAGATTAGGTAGCGGAGGAGTAAGAGGGGGCAGAGTAGTTTAGGTTAGGGTACAAGGGCGAGAGTAGGGCATGATAGAGTAGGGTAGGATGCTAGGGCCAGAGTAGGGTGGGCCAGGGAGGTTTAATTAGGCCAGGCTAGGACTGGGGCCAGGGACTCTGATTGGTGTGTGACAGTTCTCAGGGTGGTTCTCAGTTCTCAGGGTGGTTCTCAGGGTGGTCGTTAGCAAATAACTCTACATTTCATGTGACAGAGTAGATCAGAGGGAGTGTTTGTCACTCATCAAGAAGAAGGAGACGTTGGAATGAGAGGGAGGGAGAGAGGGGTGAGGGAAAAGGAGAGGGAGGGAGATGAGGGAGGGAGAGAGGGGTGAGGGAAAGGAGAGGGAGGGAGATGAGAGGGGTGAGGGAAAGAGGTCGGGACGAGAGGGAGGGAGAGAGGAGCGAGGGAAAGAATGAGAGGTCAGGGGACAAGAGGGAGGAGAGAGGAGCGAGGGAAGGAATGAGATGTCAGGGGACGAGAGGGAGGAGAGAGGAGCGAGGGAAATAATGAGAGGTCAGGGGACAAGAGGGAGGGAGAGAGGAGCGAGGGAAAGAATGAGAGGTCAGGGGATGAGAGGGAGGAGAGAGGAGCGAGGGAAATAATGAGATGTCAGGGGACGAGAGGGAGGGAGAGATGAGCGAGGGAAAGAATGAGATGTCAGGGGACGAGAGGGAGGAGAGAGAAGCGAGGGAAAGAATGAGATGTCAGGGGACGAGAGGGAGGAGAGAGGAGCGAGGGAAAGAATGAGATGTCAGGGGACGAGAGGGAGGGAGAGAGGAGCAAGGGAAAGAATGAGATGTCAGGGGACGAGAGGGAGGAGGGAGGAGCGAGGGGAAGAATGAGAGTCTGGGGACGAGAGGGAGGGAGAGAGGAGCATGGGGAAGAGGTCAGGGGACGAGAGGGAGGAGAGAGGAGCGAGGGAAAGAATGAGATGTCAGGGGACAAGAGGGAGGGAGAGAGGAGCGAGGGAAAGAATGAGATGTCAGGGGACAAGAGGGAGGGAGAGAGGAGCGAGGGAAAGAATGAGAGGTCAGGGGACGAGAGGGAGGAGAGAGGAGCGAGGGAAAGAATGAGATGTCAGGGGACAAGAGGGAGGGAGAGAGGAGCGAGGGAAAGAATGAGAGGTCAGGGGACGAGAGGGAGGAGAGAGGAGCGAGGGAAAGAATGAGAGTTCAAGGGACGAGAGGGAGGAAAGAGGGGCATGTTGAAGAGGTCAGGGGACGAGAGGGAGGGAGAGAGGAGCGAGGGAAAGCCTCAAGCCTGTAGTTGCTAATCAACTTGAAGTTTGTAGGTTGCACACACACACACACACACACACAACGGTGCATTTGATGCTAGCTAGTCGGAATGTTTTACACACTGAAGTTATCTTGATTTATAACGTTTGATTAGTCAGTGTGTTGTTTACACTGATGTTGTCCCACTCGTCTCAGTAGGCAGGTCCTTCAGTTGTAAACATGTAGCTCCTTTCAGGGACCTCTCAGAACCCCTCGCAAGGTTCTTAGAATCACACACAGGGCTTTCTGTTCCGATTGGCTGAACACAAGGTTGACCTGCTCTTTCTTCCTGTGTTCCTCTCAGGCATTTCTAACTGGCTGACTTACCAGGTCTAGCTAACAAGGCTTTAATGGTCCACAGATTCGTCTTTAAAAGGGTGAACACCGGGTTTATAGACAGGCTCCTTAGTTCATCGGATATGCTCAACTAACCGTTCACGGAATAGTCACAATAAACCAGTCCTCGTTCTTCAAACCTCTCTCACAGAACAACGACGTCATGCTTCAAGAGACTGAAACTCTGTGGTCAAACAGCTCGTTGTCCGTGTGGTATTTTGGAAAGAAAGAGGGAGACATTTTAGGATTTGTTCTATTAAATCTGAGGGTTAGCCTTCCAGACTTCAAAAGCATGCTCGGTAGAGAATCTCAGATGAAATGAAACCGGCCTGTAATATTAAGTCTTGATCATGTTGAATATCATGTAAGGTGGTGTATTACAGTAAGATAGATTTGTAGTGTTATTCTGAGTTGTTGCAGTTGTTCAATGACTGTTACCATATGAAAAATATATGAAAAATATATGAAAAATATATGAAAAATATATTAAAAATATATGAAAAATATATAAAAAATATATAAAAAATATATGAAAAATATATGAAAAATATATAAAAAATATATACAAAATATATGAAAAATATATGAAAAATATATAAAAAATATATGAAAAATATATAAAAAATATATAAAAAATATATGAAAAATATATGAAAAATATATAAAAAATATATAAAAAATATATAAAAAATATATGAAAAATATATAAAAAATATATAAAAAATATATGAAAAATATATAAAAAATATTTTAAAAAATATATGAAAAATATATTAAAACGTGACAAACCATATGAGAAAAGCCCCGTTCTCTCTGTCCAGCTTTAGTTGTATGGTCTGTGTGCAGGCAGTCAGCTCTCCGTCCAGCTTTAGTTGTATGGTCTGTGGGCAGGCAGTCAGCTCTCCATCCAGCTTTAGTTGTATGGTCTGTGTGCAGGCAGTCAGCTCTCCGTCCAGCTTTAGTTGTATGGTCTGTGTGCAGGCAGTCAGCTCTCCGTCCAGCTTTAGTTGTATGGTCTGTGGGCAGGCAGTCAGCTCTCCGTCCAGCTTTAGTTGTATGGTCTGTGTGCAGGCAGTCAGCTCTCCGTCCAGCTTTAGTTGTATGGTCTGTGTGCAGGCAGTCAGCTCTCCGTCCAGCTTTAGTTGTATGGTCTGTGGGCAGGCAGTCAGCTCTCCATCCAGCTTTAGTTGTATGGTGTGTGTGCAGGCAGTCAGCTCTCCGTCCAGCTTTAGTTGTATGGTCTGTGTGCAGGCAGTCAGCTCTCCGTACAGCTTTAGTTGTATGGTCTGTGTGCAGGCAGTCAGCTCTCCGTCCAGCTTTAGTTGTATGGTCTGTGTGCAGGCAGTCAGCTCTCCGTACAGCTTTAGTTGTATGGTCTGTGTGCAGGCAGTCAGCTCTCCGTCCAGCTTTAGTTGTATGGTCTGTGTGCAGGCAGTCAGCTCTCCGCTCAGCTTTAGTTGTATGGTGTGTGTGCAGGCAGTCAGCTCTCCGTCCAGCTTTAGTTGTATGGTGTGTGTGCAGGCAGTCAGCTCTCCGTCCAGCTTTAGTTGTATGGTCTGTGTGCAGGCAGTCAGCTCTCCGTCCAGCTTTAGTTGTATGGTGTGTGTGCAGGCAGTCAGCTCTCCGTCCAGCTTTAGTTGTATGGTGTGTGTGCAGGCAGTCAGCTCTCCGTCCAGCTTTAGTTGTATGGTGTGTGTGCAGGCAGTCAGCACTCCGCCATTAAAACTGCCAAGATCCGTAACGGTTGGACGTTTTTCAAATCACAGGGAGGGCAAAGAGAGAGATGCTGACTAATGGGATCTGTCCCTTGGACTGGAGCCAGGAGAGTCTAGTGTTGGACAGCTGGAGTTGTCTACTCAAGTGGCTGGTCGTTTAGCAGTTGACGTGTTGGTAACCGAAAGGTTGTTAGTTCAAATCCCCGAGCCGACAAGGTGAAAAATCAGTCGGTGGCCATGAGCAAGCCACTTGACCATATTTTTTCCAGGGTCGCTGTTGATAATGACTGACCCTGTCTGTGACCCCAGGCTGTCTCAGTGGGAGTTGGGATATATGCAGAAAAATCACATGATCAATTCACACATGTCCATTTATAGGACAAATAAAAGTACCCACCAAATGATTAGTCTGTTAGTGTTTTTGTGTTGAAAATATGTCCACACAGGCAGAATACGGGAAGGCATACTGATACCTTCACAGGCTGTCTGACCCTTCACTCTCTCTGACCCTTCACTCTCTCTGGCTCTCTGACCCTTCACTCTATCTGGCTCTCTGACCCTTCACTCTCTCTGGCTCTCTGACCCTTCACTCTCTCAGGCTGTCTGACCCTTCACTCTATCTGGCTCTCTGACCCTTCACTCTCTCTGGCTCTCTGACCCTTCACTCTCTCAGGCTGTCTGACCCTTCACTCTATCTGGCTCTCTGACCCTTCACTCTCTCTGGCTCTCTGACCCTTCACTCTCTCAGGCTGTCTGACCCTTCACTCTATCTGGCTCTCTGACCCTTCACTCTCTCAGGCTCTCTGACCCTTCACTCTCTCTGGCTCTCTGACCCTTCACTCTATCTGGCTCTCTGACCCTTCACTCTCTCTGGCTCTCTGACCCTTCACTCTCTCTGGCTCTCTGACCCTTCACTCTCTCAGGCCCTTTACTCTCTCTGACCCTTTTCTCTCTGTGGCCCTTTTTTCTCTATGGCCCTTTTTTCTCTCTGGTCCTTTACTCTCTCTGGCCCTTTACTCTCTCTGGCCCTTTACTCTCTCTGGCCCTTTTCTCTCTCTGGCCCTTTACTCTCTCTGGCCCTTTACTCTCTCTGGCCCTTTACTCTCTCTGGCCCTTTACTCTCTCTGGCCCTTTACTTTCTCTGGCCCTTTACTCTCTCTGGCCCTTTACTCTCTCTGGCCCTTTTCTCTCTCTGGCCCTTTACTCTCTCTGGCCCTTTACTCTCTCTGGCCCTTTACTCTCTCTGGCCCTTTTCTCTCTCTGGCCCTTTACTCTCTCTGGCCCTTTTCTCTCTCTGGCCCTTTACTCTCTCTGGCCCTTTACTCTCTCTGGCCCTTTACTCTCTCTGGCCCTTTTCTCTCTCTGGCCCTTTACTCTCTCTGGCCCTTTACTCTCTCTGGCCCTTTTCTCTCTCTGGCCCTTTACTCTCTCTGGCCCTTTACTCTCTCTGGCCCTTTACTCTCTCTGGCCCTTTACTCTCTCTGGCTACCTCTAATGAATTTATCCTCTGCAGCAGAGGTAACTCTGGGTCTTCCTTTCCTGTGGCGGTCCTCATGAGAGACAGTTAACTCTAATGAACATATCCTCTGCAGCAGAGGTAACTCTGGGTCTTCCATTCCTGTGGCTGTGAATATGTTTTTGAAACGTTCCCATTGACTCACCTTCATGTCTTAAAATAATGATGGACTGTCGTGTCTCTGTTTATTTGAGCTGTTCTTGCCATAATAAGGACTTGGTCTTTTACCAAATAGGGCTATCTTCTGTATACCACCCCTATCTTGTCACAACACAACCGATTGGCTTAAATGCATTAAGGAAAGAAATTATACAAATGAACTTTAAACAAGGCACACCTGTTAATTGAAATCCATTCCAGGTAACTACCTCATGAAGCTGGTTGAGAGAATGCCAAGAGTGTGCAAAGCTGTCATCAAGGCAAAGGGTGGCTACTTTGAAGAATCTAAAATCTAAAATATATTTTGATTTGTTTAACACTTTTTTGGTTACTACATGATTCCATATGTGTTATTTCATAGTTTTGTTATCTTCACTTTTATTCTACAATGTAGAAAATAGTAAAAATAAAGAAAAACCCTTGAATGAGTAGGTGTGTCCAAACTTTAGACTGGTACTGTGTACATCTCTTCATAACCCTAATTATGGTTCTTCAGGGGGAGGCATCCATTTTCCCATTTTTGCTCAAGGGCTCCTGGGTACTGGAAAAAGACTTCCCCTCCTCTTCTTCCTCTCATCATTCCTCCCTTCCTCTCCTCGTTCCTTCCTCTCCTCTCCCATCCTCCTCTTCAATCTTCTCTCTTATTCCCTCCTCTCTCTTGCCCTGTGAGATGTGATTGAGCTCTGGCAGAAGAGCCATCTGTATCCTAGTCGGGAAAAACCAGCTGGGACCCAGCAGATTAGACAAACAGACCCTCTGACAGACAGAGACAAAATAGGCAGACACATATTCAATTAGCCTCCTAGACAGCATCTGGACAGCAGAACCCACTGCATTTCCCTGACAGCCAGTCGTGTAGGAGGAACCCAGAGAGAGACACACACACAGCCACTGCATTTCCATGACAACCAGTCGTGAAGGAGGAAACCCAGAGAGAGACACACACACAGCCACTGCATTTCCATGACAGCCAGTCGTGAAGGAGGAAACCCAGAGAGACACACACACACAGCCACTGCATTTCCATGACAACCAGTTGTGAAGGAGGAAACCCAGAGACACACACACAGCCACTGCATTTCCATGACAACCAGTCGTGAAGGAGGAAACCCAGAGAGACACACAGCCACTGCATTTCCATGACAACCAGTTGTGAAGGAGGAAACCCAGAGACACACACAGCCACTGCATTTCCATGACAACCAGTCGTGAAGGAGGAAACCCAGAGAGACACACACAGCCACTGCATTTCCATGACAACCAGTTGTGAAGGAGGAAACCCAGAGAGAGACACACAGCCACTGCATTTCCATGACAACCAGTCGTGAAGGAGGAAACCCAGAGAGACACACACACAGCCACTGCATTTCCATGACAACCAGTCGTGAAGGAGGAAACCCAGAGAGACACACACACAGCCACTGCATTTCCATGACAACCAGTTGTGAAGGAGGAAACCCAGAGAGACACACACACACAGCCACTGCATTTCCCTGACAACCAGTCGTGAAGTAGGAAACCCAGAGAGAGACACACACAGCCACTGCATTTCCATGACAACCATTCGTGAAGGAGGAAACCCAGAGAGAGACACACACACAGCCACTGCATTTCCATGACAACCAGTCGTGAAGGAGGAAACCCAGAGAGACACACACACAGCCACTGCATTTCCATGACAACCAGTCGTGAAGGAGGAAACCCAGAGAGACACACACAGCCACTGCATTTCCATGACAACCAGACGTGAAGGAGGAAACCCAGAGAGACACACACACAGCCACTGCATTTCCATGACAACCAGTCGTGAAGGAGGAAACCCAGAGAGACACACACACAGCCACTGCATTTCCATGACAACCAGTCGTGAAGGAGGAAACCCAGAGAGAGACACACAGCCACTGCATTTCCATGACAACCAGTCGTGAAGGAGGAAACCCAGAGAGAGACACACAGCCACTGCATTTCCATGACAACCAGACGTGAAGGAGGAAACCCAGACACACACACAGCCACTGCATTTCCATGACAACCAGTCGTGAAGGAGGAACCCAGAGAGAGACACACACACAGCCACTGCATTTCCATGACAACCAGTCGTGAAGGAGGAAACCCAGACACACACACAGCCACTGCATTTCCATGACAACCAGTTGTGAAGGAGGAACCCAGAGAGACACACACAGCCAGGCTGCGTGTAAGAACTGTCTTCTCATTCCCGTTATTGTTGAGATTCGGTATAGAGCGGCAGGAAGAGCTTAGTGTTGTGCCAGTAACCGAAAGGTCGCTGATTCAGATACACGAGGCGACAAGATTGAAAATCTGCCTGTGTCCTTGAGCAAGGCACTTAAACCCTCATTTGTTCCAGCTGGCAATAAAATATACAGTATATATTGTTTTGTCAGTCCGTAGTGGTTCATCTATAACAAGAGGATGTCTCTCTGTGTAGGAGGGAAAAGTCTTTCAGCTGAGTGGGCTGTATAGGGAAGGAGCATTGTCTGACTTCAGTCCGCTCAGCAAGCAGCAGGTACCACTTTTGTTCTAGCAAGTGAAGGAACGGCCTCCCACTGAGATAAGTAACTATTGGCAGTGAAATTCTCTGTGTGTTCCATGCTCTAAATCCCTCCTTTTCTCCCAATCCCAGTTCACGTCCCAAATGTCACCTATTCACTATGCAGTGCACTGCTTCTGACCAGGTGCCATAGGGCTCAACCCCCTTCTCTCTCTCTCTCTCTCTTTCTCTCTCTCTCTTTCTCTCTCTCACTCTAAAGTGAAATAAACAATAAAAATTAACAGTAAACATTACACATACAGAAGTTTCAAAACAATAAAGACATTACAAATGTCATATTATATATATATATATATATATATATATATATATATATATATATATATATATATATATATATATATATATATATATATATATATATACAGTGTTTTAACAATGTACAAATGGTTAAAGGACACAAGATAAAATAAATAGGCATAAATATGGGTTGTATTTACAATGGTGTTTGTTCTTCACTGGTTGCCCTTTTCTCGTGGCAACTGGTCACAAATCTTGCTGCTGTGACGGCACACTGTGGAATTTCACCCAGTAAATATGGGAGTTTATGGGAGTCTCTCTCTCTCTCATTCAAAGGGCTTTATTGGCATGGGGAAACACATGTTTACATTGCCAAAGCAAGTGAAATAGATAATAATCAAAAGTGAAATAAACAATAAACAATATAAAATGAACAGTAAACATTACACACACAGAATTTCCCAAGAGTAGAGACATTTCACATGTCATATTATGGTTATACACAGTGTTGTAATGATGTGAAAGTGTCTGAAGTACAAAAGGGAAAATGTCTCCCGAGTGGCGCAGTGGTCTATCAAACAATCAAATGTATTTATATAGCCCTTCGTACATCAGCTGATATCTCAAAGTGCTGTACAGAAACCCAGCCTAAAACACCAAACAGCAAGCAATGCAGATGTAGAAGCACGGTGGCTAGGAAAAACTCTCTAGAAAGGCCACAACCTAGGAAGAAACCTAGAGAGGCACCAGGCCAGTCCTCTTCTGGCTGTGCCGGGTGGAGATTATAACAGAACATGGCCAAGATGTTCAAATGTTCATAAATGATCAGCATGGTCCAATAATAATAAGTCAGAACAGTTGAGAGAGGAACAGGCTATGAGGGGTGGCTAGGAAAAACTCCCTAGAAAGGCCAGAACCTAGGAAGAAATGTAGAGAGGAACCTGAAAGAGATTGAATTTGTTGTTACCTAATTTTTTTGTTGTTGTAGGTTTCCACAATACTTTCCTTCCATCTATAGGATTTCTTAATATTATTCAGTTCCTTTGGCTTTGATGAGTCAGGATTAGAATATTATCTATTCAACTAGACTGTGATTTTGCTGTGATCTGATTGGGGGGTGTCAGTGGGCTGACTGTGAATGTTCTGAGAGACTCTGGGTTGAGGTCAGAGATAAAGTAGTCTACAGTACTAACGTTTTTGTTGGTTATGTTGTCGTAGTTGTGTCCAGGAGGGTATTAGTGGGAGGGAATGCTGTCACCTCCAGGCAGGTGTTTGTCCCCCTGTGTGCTGAGGGTGTCGGGTTCTTGTCCAGTTCAACTCAGTTCAACTCAGTTCAACAAGCTTTCTTCATTGAAGGGATTCTAGTGAATCTGGGGGCCAATATGAGGACCCTTCCCTTCACCGGAACAACAAAGTAAACTCCACAGCATAATCTCTCCTCTTCCTCCACCATCCCTCCGTCCAGTCAGTTGTGTATCACAGTGGGGGACCAACAGGGCGTGGAGGAGCAGATATATCCCCAACAAGTCAGAAGTCAGTGGTGGATCATCATTCTCAGTGCCAGACGAGGCTAAATTTAACCACAGCGAGTCACACTTTCACAATAGCATGAGGATGTAGGGATTCTAGTGAGGGGAAATATCAAGTGTAAAGTACTTGAGTAAAAATACTTTAAAGTACTACTTAAATAGTTTTTTGTGTGTATCTTTACTATTTATATTTTTGACAACTTTTACTTTTACTCAATTCCTTAAGAAAATATCGTACCTTTTACTCAATACATTTTCCCTGAAACCCAAAAGTGCTCGTTACATTTTGAATGCTCAGCAGGACAGGAAAATGGTTCAAATCAAACACTTCTGAAGAGAACATCCCTGGTCATCTACTGCCTCTGATCTGGTGCTTCGTTTGTAAATGATGTCTGAGTGTTGGAGTGTTCCCCTGGCTATCTGTAAATGATGTCTGAGTGTTGGAGTGTTCCCCTGGCTATCTGTAAATGATGTCTGAGTGTTGGAGAGTACCCCTGGCTATCTGTAAATGATGTCTGAGTGTTGGAGTGTACGCCTGGCTATCTGTAAATTATGTCTGAGTGTTGGAGTGTGCCCCTGGCTATCTGTAAATGATGTTTGAGTGTTGGAGTGTACGCCTGGCTATCTGTACCTGATGTCTGAGTGTTGGAGTGTTCCCCTGGCTATCTGTAAATTATGTCTGAGTGTTGGAGTGTTCCCCTGGCTATCTGTAAATGATGTCTGAGTTTTGGAGTGTTCCCCTGGCTATCTGTAAATGATGTCTGAGTGTTGGAGTGTACGCCTGGCTATCTGTACCTGATGTCTGAGTGTTGGAGTGTTCCCCTGGCTATCTGTAAATTATGTCTGAGTTTTGGAGTGTTCCCCTGGCTATCTGTAAATGATGTCTGAGTGTTGGAGAGTACCCCTGGCTATCTGTAAATGATGTCTGAGTGTTGGAGTGTACCTATGGCTATCTGTAAATTATATCTGTAAATTATATCTGAGTGTTGGAGTGTACCCCTGGCTATCTGTAAATGATGTCTGAGTGTTGGAGTGTTCCCCTGGCTATCTGTAAATGATGTCTGAGTGTTGGAGTGTTCCCCTGGCTATCTGTAAATGATGTCTGAGTGTTGGAGAGTACCCCTGGCTATCTGTAAATGATGTCTGAGTGTTGGAGTGTACGCCTGGCTATCTGTAAATTATGTCTGAGTGTTGGAGTGTTCCCCTGGCTATCTGTAAATGATGTCTGAGTGTTGGAGTGTTCCCCTGGCTATCTGTAAATGATGTCTGAGTGTTGGAGTGTGCCCCTGGCTATCTGTAAATGATGTCTGAGTGTTGGAGTGTACGCCTGGCTATCTGTAAATGATGTCTGAGTGTTGGAGTGTCCCCCTGGCTATCTGTAAATGATGTCTGAGTGTTGGAGTGTTCCCCTGGCTATCTGTAAATGATGTCTGAGTGTTGGAGTGTTCCCCTGGCTATCTGTACCTGATGTCTGAGTGTTGGAGTGTTCCCCTGGCTATCTGTAAATGATGTCTGAGTGTTGGAGTGTTCCCCTGGCTATCTGTAAATGATGTCTGAGTGATGGAGTGTTCCCCTGGCTATCTGTACCTGATGTCTGAGTGTTGGAGTGTTCCCCTGGCTATCTGTAAATGATGTCTGAGTGTTGGAGTGTTCCCCTGGCTATCTGTAAATGATGTCTGAGTGATGGAGTGTTCCCCTGGCTATCTGTAAATTATGTCTGAGTGTTGGAGTGTTCCCCTGGCTATCTGTAAATGATGTCTGAGTGTTGGAGTGTTCCCCTGGCTATCTGTAAATGATGTCTGAGTGTTGGAGTGTTCCCCTGGCTACCTGTAAATGTTGTCTGAGTGTTGGAGTGTTCCCCTGGCTATCTTTAAATGATGTATGAGTGTTGGAGTGTACCCCTGGCTATCTGTATATGATGTATGAGTGTTGGAGTGTACCCCTGGCTATCTGTAAATGATGTCTGATTGTTCCCCTGGCTATCTGTAAATTATATCTGAGTTTTGGAGTGTTCCCCTGGCTATCTGTAAATGATGTCTGGGTGTTGGAGTGTTCCCCTGGCTATCTGTAAATGATGTCTGAGTGTTGGAGTGTCCACCTGGCTATCTGTAAATTATGTCTGAGTGTTGGAGTGTACCTCTGGCTATCTGTAAATGATGTCTGAGTGTTGGAGTGTACCCCTGGCTATTTGTAAATGATGTCTGTGTTACGGTGAGTGAATGAGGACCCAAAAGCGAACTAACTTAAACAGAGCTTCTTTAATAACCAAACATAGGTAGGCTCAGATAGACCGGCAGATTCCGACAGGACAGGACAAGGTTACAGCAAACATGACGATAGTCTGGCTCAGGCATGAAACACAACAAACAAGAATCCGACAAGGACAGGAACAAAAACAGAGAGAGATATAGGGGACTAATCAGAGGGAAAAGGGGAACAGGTGGGAGAAGGGGTGACGAGGTAGTCAAGAGGAGACAAGGAACAGCTGGGGGAAAGCGGGGGAGAAAAGGTAACCTAACAACGACCAGCAGAGGGAGACAGGGTGAAGGGAAAGGACAGAGACAAGACACAACATGACAGTACATGACAGTACCCCCCCACTCACCGAGCGCCTCCTGGCGCACTCGAGGAGGAAACCTGGCGGCAACGGAGGAAATCCTCGATCAGCGCACGGTCCAGCACGTCCCGAGAGGGAACCCAACTCCTCTCCTCAGGACCGTACCCCTCCCAATCTACGAGGTACTGGTGACCACGGCCCCGAGGACGCATGTCCAAAATTCTACGGACCCTGTAGATGGGTGCGCCCTCGACAAGGATGGGGGGGGGGGGGAAAGACGAGCGGGGGCGCGAAGGACGGGCTTGATGCAGGAGACATGGAAGACCGGGTGGACGCGACGAAGGTATTGCGGAAGAAGAAGTCGAACTGCGACAGGATTAATGACCCGAGAAATACGGAACGGACCAATGAACCGCGGGGTCAACTTGCGAGAAGCCGTCTTAAGGGGAAGGTTCTGAGTGGAGAGCCAAACTCTCTGACCGCGACAATATCTAGGACTCTTAGTTCTACGCTTATTAGCAGCCCTCACAGTCTTCGTCCTATAACGGCAAAGTGCAGACCTGACCCTCTTCCAGGTGCGCTCGCAACGTTGGACAAAAGCCTGAGCGGAGGGGACGCTGGACTCGGCGAACTGAGATGAGAACAGCGGAGGCTGGTACCCGAGGCTACTCTGAAAAGGAGATAGCCCGGTCGCAGACGAAGGAAGCGAGTTGTGGGCGTATTCTGCCCAGGGGAGCTGTTCTGACCAAGACGCAGGGTTGCGAAAAGAAAGACTGCGTAAGATGCGACCAATAGTCTGATTGGCCCGTTCTGCTTGACCGTTAGACTGGGGGTGAAAGCCGGAAGAGAGACTGACGGAAGCCCCAATCAAACGGCAAAACTCCCTCCAAAATTGAGACGTGAATTGCGGACCTCTGTCCGAAACGACGTCTGACGGAAGGCCATGAATTCTGAAAACATTCTCGATGATGATTTGTGCCGTCTCTTTAGCAGAAGGAAGCTTAGCAAGGGGAATGAAATGAGCCGCCTTAGAGAACCTATCGACAACCGTAAGAATAACAGTCTTCCCCGCTGACGAAGGCAGTCCGGTGACAAAATCTAAGGCGATGTGAGACCACGGTCGAGAGGGAATAGGAAGCGGCCTGAGACGGCCGGCAGGAGGAGAGTTACCGGACTTAGTCTGCGCGCAGACCGAACAAGCAGCCACGAAACGACGCGTGTCATGCTCCCGGGTGGGCCACCAAAAACGCTGGCGAATGGAAGCAAGCGTACCCCGAACGCCAGGGTGGCCGGCTAACTTGGCAGAGTGAGCCCACTGAAGAACGGCCAGACGAGTAGGAACGGGAACGAAAAGAAGGTTCCTAGGACAAGCGCACGGCGACGGAGTGTGAGTGAGCGCTTGTTTTACCTGCCTCTCAATTCCCCAGACAGTCAACCCGACAACACGCCCCTCAGGGAGAATCCCCTCGGGGTCAGTGGAGGCTACTGAAGAACTGAAGAGACGAGACAAAGCATCAGGCTTGGTGTTCTTAGAGCCCGGACGATAAGAAATCACGAACTCGAAACGAGCGAAAAACAGCGCCCAACGCGCCTGACGCGCATTAAGTCGTTTGGCAGAACGGATGTACTCAAGGTTCCTATGGTCAGTCCAAACGACAAAAGGAACGGTCGCCCCCTCCAACCACTGTCGCCATTCGCCTAGGGCTAACCGGATGGCGAGCAGTTCGCGGTTACCCACATCATAGTTACGTTCCGACGGCGACAGGCGATGAGAAAAATACGCGCATGGGTGGACCTTGTCGTCAGAGAGGGAGCGCTGAGAAAGAATGGCTCCCACGCCCACCTCTGACGCGTCAACCTCGACAACGAACTGTCTAGAGACGTCAGGTGTAACAAGGATAGGAGCGGATGTAAAACGATTCTTGAGGAGATCAAAAGCTCCCTGGGCGGAAACGGACCACTTAAAGCACGTCTTGACAGAAGTAAGGGCTGTGAGAGGAGCTGCCACCTGACCGAAATTACGGATGAAACGACGATAGAAGTTCGCGAAGCCGAGAAAGCGCTGCAGCTCGACGCGTGACTTAGGGACGGGCCAATCAATGACAGCTTGGACCTTAGCGGGATCCATCTTAATGCCTTCAGCGGAAATAACAGAACCGAGAAATGTGACGGAGGAGGCATGAAAAGTGCACTTCTCAGCCTTCACAAAAAGACAATTCTCTAAAAGGCGCTGGAGGACACGTCGAACGTGCTGAACATGAATCTGGAGTGACGGTGAAAAAATCAGGATATCGTCAAGGTAAACGAAAACAAAGATGTTCAGCATGTCTCTCAGGACATCATTGACTAATGCCTGAAAGACAGCTGGAGCGTTAGCGAGGCCGAAAGGAAGGACCCGGTATTCAAAGTGCCCTAACGGAGTGTTAAACGCCGTCTTCCACTCGTCCCCCTCCCTGATGCGCACGAGATGGTAAGCGTTACGAAGGTCCAACTTAGTGAAAAACCTGGCTCCCTGCAGGATCTCGAAGGCTGAAGACATAAGAGGAAGCGGATAACGATTCTTCACTGTTATGTCATTCAGCCCTCGATAATCTATGCAGGGGCGCAGAGACCCGTCCTTCTTCTTGACAAAAAAAAACCCCGCTCCGGCGGGAGAGGAGGAGGGGACTATGGTACCGGCGTCAAGAGCTACAGACAAATAATCTTCGAGAGCCTTACGTTCGGGAGCCGACAGAGAGTATAGTCTACCCCGGGGGGGGGTGGTTCCCGGAAGGAGATCAATACTACAATCATACGACCGGTGTGGAGGAAGAGAGGTGGCCCTGGACCGACTGAACACCGTGCGCAGATCGTGATATTCCTCCGGCACCCCTGTCAAATCACCAGGCTCCTCCTGTGAAGAAGAGACAGAGGAAACAGGAGGGATAGCAGACATTAAACATTTCACATGACAAGAGACGTTCCAGGAGAGGATAGAATTACTAGACCAATTAATGGAAGGATTATGACAAACTAGCCAGGGATGGCCCAAAACAACAGGTGTAAAAGGTGAACGAAAAATTAAAAAAGAAATGGTTTCACTATGATTACCAGAAACAGTGAGGGTTAAAGGTAGCGTCTCACGCTGAATCCTGGGGAGAGGACTACCATCCAGGGCGAACAAGGCCGTGGGCTCCTTTAACTGTCTGAGAGGAATGTCATGTTCCCGAGCCCAGGTCTCGTCCATAAAACAGCCCTCCGCCCCAGAGTCTATTAAGGCACTGCAGGAAGCTGACGAACCGGTCCAGCGTAGATGGACCGACAAGGTAGTGCAGGATCTTGAAGGAGAGACAGGAGTAGTAGCGCTCACCAGTAGCCCTCCGCTTACTGACGAGCTCTGGCCTTTTACTGGACATGAAGTGACAAAATGACCAGCGGAACCGCAATAGAGACAGAGGCGGTTGGTGATTCTCCGTTCCCTCTCCTTAGTCGAGATGCGGATACCTCCCAGCTGCATGGGCTCAGCACCCGAGCCGGCAGAGGAAGATGGTAGTGATGCGGAGAGGGGAGCGACGGAGAGCGCGAGCTCCTTTCCACGAGCTCGGTGACGAAGATCAACCCGTCGCTCAATGCGAATAGCGAGTTCAATCAAGGAATCCACGCTGGAAGGAACCTCCCGGGAGAGAATCTCATCCTTTACCTCTGCGCGGAGACCCTCCAGAAGACGAGCGAGCAAGGCCGGCTCGTTCCAGCCACTGGAGACAGCAAGAGTGCGAAACTCAATAGAGTAGTCTGTTATGGATCGATTGCCTTGACATAGGGAAGACAGGACCCTGGAAGCCTCCTCCCCAAAAACAGATCGATCAAAAACCCGTATCATCTCCTCCTTAAAGTCCTGATACTGGTTAGTACACTCAGCCCTTGCCTCCCAGATTGCCGTGCCCCACTCACGAGCCCGTCCAATAAGGAGAGATATGACGTAGGCGACACGAGCAGTGCTCCTGGAGTAAGTGTTGGGCTGGAGAGAAAACACAATATCACACTGGGTGAGGAACGAGCGGCATTCAGTGGGCTCCCCAGAGTAACACGGCGGGTTATTGATTCTGGGCTCCGGAGATTCGAAAGCCCTGGAAGTGGCCGGTGGATCGAGGCGGAGATGGTGAACCTGTTCTGTGAGGTTGGAGACTTGGGTGGCCAGGGTCTCAACGGCATGTCGAGCAGCAGACACTTCCTGCTCGTGTCTGCCTAGCATCGCTCCCTGGATCCTGACGGCTGAGTGGAGAGGATCCGAAGTCGCTGGGTCCATTCTTGGTCGGATTCTTCTGTTACGGTGAGTGAATGAGGACCCAAAAGCGAACTAACTTAAACAGAGCTTCTTTAATAACCAAACATAGGTAGGCTCAGATAGACCGGCAGATTCCGACAGGACAGGACAAGGTTACAGCAAACATGACGATAGTCTGGCTCAGGCATGAAACACAACAAACAAGAATCCGACAAGGACAGGAACAAAAACAGAGAGAGATATAGGGGACTAATCAGAGGGAAAAGGGGAACAGGTGGGAGAAGGGGTGACGAGGTAGTCAAGAGGAGACAAGGAACAGCTGGGGGAAAGCGGGGGAGAAAAGGTAACCTAACAACGACCAGCAGAGGGAGACAGGGTGAAGGGAAAGGACAGAGACAAGACACAACATGACAGTACATGACAGTCTGAGTGTTGGAGTGTTCCCCTGGCTATCTGTAAATGATGTCTGAGTGTTGTAGTGTTCCCCTGGCTATCTGTAAATTATGTCTGAGTGTTGGAGAGTACCCCTGGCTATCTGTAAATGATGTCTGAGTGTTGGAGTGTTCCCCTGGCTATCTGTAAATGATGTCTGAGTGTTGGAGTGTTCCCCTGGCTATCTGTAAATTATGTCTGAGTGTTGGAGTGTTCCCCTGGCTATCTGTAAATGATGTCTGAGTGTTGGAGTGTTCCCCTGGCTATCTGTAAATGATATCTGAGTGTTGGAGTGAAGCCAGGGCATCCCAGCATGCAGCAGGGTGTAGTCATGTTTCTATAGGAGAATAGGTGAAGGGCATCCCAGCATGCTGCAGAGTGTAGCCATGTTTCTATAGGAGAATAGGTGAAGGGCATCCCAGCATGCTGCAGGGTGTAGCCATGTTTCTATAGGAGAATAGGTGAAGGGCATCCCAGCATGCTGCAGAGTGTAGCCATGTTTCTATAGGAGAATAGGTGAAGGGCATCCCAGCATGCAGCAGGGTGTAGCCATGTTTCTATAGGAGAATAGGTGAAGGGCATCCCAGCATGCTGCATGGTGTAGCCATGTTTCTATAGGAGAATAGGTGAAGGGCATCCCAGCTACAGGGTGTAGTCATGTTTCTATAGGAGAATAGGTGAAGGGCATCCCAGCATGCAGCAGGGTGTAAGACATGTTTCTATAGGAGAATAGGTGAAGGGCATCCCAGCTACAGGGTGTAGTCATGTTTCTATAGGAGAATAGGTGAAGGGCATCCCAGCATGCTGCAGGGTGTAGCCATGTTTCTATAGGAGAATAGGTGAAGGGCATCCCAGCTACAGGGTGTAGTCATGTTTCTATAGGAGAATAGGTGAAGGGCATCCCAGCATGCAGCAGGGTGTAGCCATGTTTCTATAGGAGAATAGGCGAAGGGCATCCCAGCTACAGGGTGTAGTCATGTTTCTATAGGAGAATAGGTGAAGGGCATCCCAGCATGCAGCAGGGTTTAGCCATGTTTCTATAGGAGAATAGGTGAAGGGCATCCCAGCATGCAGCAGGGTTTAGCCATGTTTCTATAGGAGAATAGGTGAAGGGCATCCCAGCATGCAGCAGGGTGTAAGACATGTTTCCATAGGAGAATAGGTGAACGGCATCCCAGCTACAGGGTGTAGTCATGTTTCTATAGGAGAATAGGTGAAGGGCATCCCAGCATGCAGCAGGGTGTAGCCATGTTTCTATAGGAGAATAGGTGAAGGGCATCCCAGCTACAGGGTGTAGTCATGTTTCTATAGGAGAATAGGTGAAGGGCATCCCAGCATGCAGCAGGGTGTAGCATTGTTTCTATAGGAGAATAGGTGAAGGGCATCCCAGCATGCAGCAGGGTGTAGCCATGTTTCTATAGGAGAATAGGTGAAGGGCATCCCAGCATGCAGCAGGGTGTAAGACATGTTTCCATAGGAGAATAGGTGAAGGGCATCCCAGCTACAGGGTGTAGTCATGTTTCTATAGGAGAATAGGTGAAGGGCATCCCAGCTACAGGGTGTAGTCATGTTTCTATAGGAGAATAGGTGAAGGGCATCCCAGCATGCTGCAGGGTGTAGTCATGTTTATATAGGAGAATAGGTGAAGGGCATCCCAGCATGCTGCAGGGTGTAGTCATGTTTATATAGGAGAATAGGTGAAGGGCATCCCAGCTACAGGGTGTAGTCATGTTTCTATAGGAGAATAGGTGAAGGGCATCCCAGCATGCAGCAGGGTTTAGTCATGTTTCTATAGGAGAATAGGTGAAGGGCATCCCAGCATGCTGCAGGGTGTAGTCATGTTTCTATAGGAGAATAGGTGAAGGGCATCCCAGCTACAGGGTGTAGTCATGTTTCTATAGGAGAATAGGTGAAGGGCATCCCAGCATGCTGCAGAGTGTAACCATGTTTCTATAGGAGAATAGGTGAAGGGCATCCCAGCATGCAGCAGGGTGTAAGACATGTTTCCATAGGAGAATAGGTGAAGGGCATCCCAGCATGCTGCAGAGTGTAGCCATGTTTCTATAGGAGAATAGGTGAAGGGCATACCAGCATGCAGCAGGGTGTAAGACATGTTTCCATAGGAGAATAGGTGAAGGGCATCCCAGCATGCTGCAGGGTGTAACCATGTTTCTATAGGAGAATAGGTGAAGGGCATCCCAGCATGCTGCAGGGTGTAGTCATGTTTCTATAGGAGAATAGGTGAAGGGCATCCCAGCTACAGGGTGTAGCCATGTTTCTATAGGAGAATAGGTGAAGGGCATCCCAGCATGCAGCAGGGTGTAAGACATGTTTCTATAGGAGAATAGGTGAAGGGCATCCCAGCTACATGGTGTAGTCATGTTTCTATAGGAGAATAGGTGAAGGGCATCCCAGCTACAGGGTGTAGTCATGTTTCTATAGGAGAATAGGTGAAGGGCATCCCAGCATGCTGCAGGGTGTAGTCATGTTTATATAGGAGAATAGGTGAAGGGCATCCCAGCTACAGGGTGTAGTCATGTTTCTATAGGAGAATAGGTGAAGGGCATCCCAGCTACAGGGTGTAGTCATGTTTCTATAGGAGAATAGGTGAAGGGCATCCCAGCATGCAGCAGGGTGTAGTCATGTTTCTATAGGAGAATAGGTGAAGGGCATCCCAGCATGCTGCAGGGTGTAGTCATGTTTCTATAGGAGAATAGGTGAAGGGCATCCCAGCTACAGGGTGTAGCCATGTTTCTATAGGAGAATAGGTGAAGGGCATCCCAGCATGCAGCAGGGTGTAAGACATGTTTCTATAGGAGAATAGGTGAAGGGCATCCCAGCATGCTGCAGAGTGTAGCCATGTTTCTATAGGAGAATAGGTGAAGGGCATCCCAGCATGCAGCAGGGTGTAGCCATGTTTCTATAGGAGAATAGGTGAAGGGCATCCCAACATGCTGCAGGGTGTAGTCATGTTTCTATAGGAGAATAGGTGAAGGGCATCCCAGCATGCTGCAGAGTGTAACCATGTTTCTATAGGAGAATAGGTGAAGGGCATCCCAGCATGCTGCAGGGTGTAACCATGTTTCTATAGGAGAATAGGTGAAGGGCATCCCAGCTACAGGGTGTAGTCATGTTTCTATAGGAGAATAGGTGAAGGGCATCCCAGCATGCTGCAGAGTGTAACCATGTTTCTATAGGAGAATAGGTGAAGGGCATCCCAGCATGCAGCAGGGTGTAAGACATGTTTCCATAGGAGAATAGGTGAAGGGCATCCCAGCATGCTGCAGAGTGTAGCCATGTTTCTATAGGAGAATAGGTGAAGGGCATACCAGCATGCAGCAGGGTGTAAGACATGTTTCCATAGGAGAATAGGTGAAGGGCATCCCAGCATGCTGCAGGGTGTAACCATGTTTCTATAGGAGAATAGGTGAAGGGCATCCCAGCATGCTGCAGGGTGTAACCATGTTTCTATAGGAGAATAGGTGAAGGGCATCCCAGCATGCAGCAGGGTGTAAGACATGTTTCCATAGGAGAATAGGTGAAGGGCATCCCAGCATGCTGCAGGGTGTAACCATGTTTCTATAGGAGAATAGGTGAAGGGCATCCCAGCATGCTGCAGGGTGTAACCATGTTTCTATAGGAGAATAGGTGAAGGGCATCCCAGCATGCTGCAGGGTGTAACCATGTTTCTATAGGAGAATAGGTGAAGGGCATCCCAGCTACAGGGTGTAGTCATGTTTCTATAGGAGAATAGGTGAAGGGCATCCCAGCATGCTGCAGAGTGTAGTCATGTTTCTATAGGAGAATAGGTGAAGGGCATCCCAGCATGCTGCAGGGTGTAAGACATGACGTGTGACAGGGAGCTGTTTTATGTAGCCTGTTATCTCTCCCTGTGTCTTTAGTCACGGTCAGAGATCCTGTATGAGGAGATCTGACTCAGTGGATTAGAGAATGGTGTCCATGCTCGCTCACACACGCACGCACGCACGCACACACACACACACACACACAGGTAGTACAGACAGACACCTATGGTAGCTGGAGCACAAGAGGACAGTGCCTCTCCCCATTCATCTCTCCCCCTTCATCTCTCCCCCTTCATCTCTCCCCCTCCATCTCTCCCCTTCATCTTCCCCCCTTCATCTCTTCCCCTTCATCTCTCCCCTTCATCTCTCCCCCTTCATCTTCCCCCCTTCATCTCTCTCCCTTCATCTCTCCCCCTTCATCTCCCCCTTCATCTCTCCCCCTTCATCTCTTCCCCTTCATCTCTCCCCTTCATCTCTCCCCCTCATCTCTCTTCCTCATCGCTCTCCCTTCATCTCTCTCCCTTCATCTCTCTCCCTCATCTCTCCTCCTCATCTCTCCCCCCCATCTCTCCCCCTTCATCTCTCCCCCTCCATTTCTCCCCCTTCATCTCTCTCCCTTCATCTCTCCCCCTTCATCTCCCCCTTTATCTCTCCCCCTTCATCTCTTCCCCTTCATCTCTCCCCTTCATCTCTCCCCCTCATCTCTCTTCCTCATCTCTCTCCCTTCATCTCTCTCCCTTCATCTCTCTTCCTCATCTCTCCTCCTCATCTCTCCCCCTTCATCTCTCCCCCTTCATCTCTCCCCCTTCATCTCTCCCCCTCATCTCTCCCCCTCATCTCTCCCCCTCAAATCTCGACAAGGCCCAATGTGTCCTGTCCCCCTCTCTTCTCCTTCCTGATAGGAGTACCCTGAGAAGGCCTCTTCAATCTTTCCACTAAGCCTTGTTCCATGATCTGTCTCCTGTTCATGGGCCCCTGAGTCAAGAACCAACATGTCAGCCTGGCTCCTGTCCTCTCGATGTGTATAGAGACTGAGCCTGTCCTCTGGAAGGAAACATGCCATTGTTTTTTTGGGGGGAAAAGACCATAATCATCCTCTGTCTGAACTTTATGTGACGATGCGTGGCGATTTCCCCCGTCTCATTTTTATGTATGCATGAGAGGTCTTTGTAATAACAGTCGGCAACTGGAGTGCAGATGAGGGCGTAGAGCCCTGAGAGAGTGTTGGTGTTCTGCATGACGACTCCGTTGATATAATAATAGATAGAACTCGTCCAAATGACACTTCCTGGGAATGACCTCACCAGGCGCGACACACCCTTGTCCTCTCCAGCCCCCCCCCATGCACCCTCTACCCCCCAACCCTCTATCCCCAGTACCAACCCTCTACCCCCAGTACCAACCCTCTACCCCCAGTACCAACCCTCTACCCCCCAGCCCCCAGTACACTAGCACCCCAACCCTCTACCCCCAGCCCCCCAACCCTCTACCCCCCAGCCCCCCAACCCTCTACCCCCAGCCCCCAGTACACTAGCACCCCAACCCTCTACCCCCAGCCCCCCAACCCTCTACCCCCCAGCCCCCCAACCCTCTACCCCCAGCCCCCCAACCCTCTACCCCCCAGCCCCCCAACCCTCTACCCCCAGCCCCCGAACCCTCTACCCCCAGCCCCCCAACCCTCTACCCCCAGCCCCCCAACCCTCTACCCCCCAGCCCCCGAACCCTCTACCCCCAGCCCCCCAACCCTCTACCCCCAGCCCCCCAACCCTCTACCCCCCAGCCCCCGAACCCTCTACCCCCCAGCCCCCCTCTACGCCCAACCATCTACCCCCCCCAGTTTTGTTTTAGGTTAACAGTCAGAGCCCAGGTCTGACAGAACCTGTGGTTAACGGTCAGAGCCCAGGTCTGACAGAACCTGTGGTTAACGGTCAGAGCCCAGGTCTGACAGAACCTGTGATTAACTATCAGAGCCCAGGTCTGACAGAACCTGTGGTTAACGGTCAGAGCCCAGGTCTGACAGAACCTGTGGTTAACGGTCAGAGTCCAGGTCTGACAGAACCTGTGGTTAACGGTCAGAGCCCAGGTCTGACAGAACCTGTGGTTAACGGTCAGAGCCCAGGTCTGACAGAACCTGTGGTTAACGGTCAGAGCCCAGGTCTGACAGAACCTGTGGTTAACGGTCAGAGCCCAGGTCTGACAGAACCTGTGGTTAACGGTCAGAGCCCAGGTCTGACAGAACCTGTGGTTAACGGTCAGAGTCCAGGTCTGACAGAACCTGTGGTTAACGGTCAGAGCCCAGGTCTGACAGAACCTGTGGTTAACGGTCAGAGTCCAGGTCTGACAGAACCTGTGGTTAACGGTCAGAGTCCAGGTCTGACAGAACCTGTGGTTAACGGTCAGAGCCCAGGTCTGACAGAACCTGTGGTTAACGGTCAGAGCCCAGGTCTGACAGAACCTGTGGTTAACGGTCAGAGCCCAGGTCTGACAGAACCTGTGGTTAACGGTCAGAGTCCAGGTCTGACCGAACCTGTGGTTAACGGTCAGAGCCCAGGTCTGACAGAACCTGTAGTTAACGGTCAGAGCCCAGGTCTGACAGAACCTGTGGTTAACGGTCAGAGCCCAGGTCTGACAGAACCTGTTAAATAGTGTTGGACTTATTGGGCAGCCCTGTTTCACTCCCCATCCCTGAGAGAAGAAGTCTGTTTCCTTGTTGTTAATTTTAACCGCACATTTGTTTTTAGTGTACATTGATTTAATAAAATCATATTTTCCCTACAATACCACTTTCTATTAGTTTATAAAAAAGACCTTCGTGCCAAATTGAATCAAATGCTTTCTTGAAATCTACAAAACACGAGTAGATTTTGCCTTTGTTTTGGTTTACTTGTTTATCAATTAGAGTGTGGAGAGTGTAAATGTGGTCTGTTGTACGATCATTTTTTTGAAATCCAATCTGTCTCTCTCTCTCTCTGTCTCTCTCTCTCTCTCTGTCTCTCTCTCTCTCTCTGTCTCTCTCTCTCTCTGTCTCTCTGTCTCTGTCTCTCTCTCTCTCTCTGTGTCTCTCTCTGTGTGTCTCTCTCTCTCTCTGTGTCTCTCTCTCTGTCTCTCTCTCTCTCTCTCTCTGTGTCTCTCTCTCTCTCTGTGTCTCTCTCTCTGTGTCTCTCTCTGTGTCTCTCTCTCTCTCTCTGTGTGTCTCTCTCTCTGTGTGTCTCTCTCTGTGTTTCTCTCTCTCTTCTCCTCCCCTTACAAGCCTTCCATTATTCCCCAAACCTCGTATCCGTTATATTTCTGGACTCCTGATCCGGAGGGGATGGCCATGACACATTCCCCAGATCCCAGTGGACCCCCCCAGAACCTCCCCATACGGCGGAGTTAAGCCGGTCCGTCTGCCAGTGGTACCAGGCAGAGGAAGGTTTTACTGTTGACAGAGCGGGCGGGATGTAGGCTCAAAGACGTCCACCCACTCAGCATCTGTCACCGGAGGGGTAGGAGAGGGGAGGACAGGGGTAGAGGACAGGGGTAGAGGACAGGGGAGGAGAGGGAAGGACAGGGGTAGAGGACAGGGGTAGAGGACAGGGAAGGAGAGGGGAGGAGAGGGAAGGACAGGGGAGGACAGGGGAGGACAAGGGGAGGAGAGGAGGACAGGGGTAGAGGACAGGGAAGGAGAGGGGGGACAGGGGTAGAGGACAGGGTAGGAGAGGGGGGGACAGGGGTAGAGGACAGGGGAGGAGAGGGGGGGACAGGGGTAGAGGACAGGGGAGGAGAGGGGAGGCAGGGGTAGAGGACAGGGGAGGAGAGGGGGGGAGAGGGGAGGAGAGGGGGGCAGTGGTAGATGATAGGGGAAGAGAGGGGAGGACAGGGAAGGACAGGGGAGGAGAGGGAAGGACAGGGGAGGACAGGGGAGGACAGGGGAGGAGAGGAGAGGACAGGGGAGGACAGGGGTAGAGGACAGGGGAGGAAAGGGGAGGACAGGGAAGGAGAGGGGGGACAGGGGTAGAGGACAGGGGAGGAGAGGGGGGGACAGGGGTAGAGGACAGGGGAGGAGAGGGGGGCAGGGGTAGAGGACAGGGGAGGAGAGGGGGGAGAGGGGAGGACAGGGGAGGAGGGGGGGGCAGGGGTAGATGATAGGGG